>NW_015632723.1:185997-258592 GCF_001515625.1 Sinocyclocheilus rhinocerous
TCTATAAATAAATTCTTATCCAGTAAGTACCAAACAACTGGAAAATTAATTGTGCCTATGACTACTGTTGTGGACAATGCGGCGTCTTGGAGTAAAAAAGGTTGAGGACCACTGGTTTTTGGGGCTTGTGTTGACAGGTTTGGCAATTAAAAAGTGTTGTCAAAACTGATGTCATTAAGTTTTGACCTATGTATGCCAAAAGTTTTCTTTTTCTTTTGCTGTTCTGACTTATTGGAGACATACTATGGAAAACAATGTAACAGCTTTCTAAACTGTTTTAACATTTATTTGCATAAAGGGACGTCATAGTAAACCTATTAATATAACACAGCAATACCACCTTTGTTTCAGAGCTCTCAGTGGCAGAAGAAGGATATTCTATCTATTCACCTTATTTAGAGGACTGGTCAAACACGCTTTAACCTGCCCTGAGAAAGCAATGAGGGAAAAAGGTGCAGATGCTCCTCCAATGTCTGAAACTGGATTGTAAATAAAACATGCCCTGTCATTGTAACTGGGCCAGATGGTTAATGGGTCCAGCAGGATCAAGTCCTGATCTCCCTTTCAGTAGTCTTCATTTTTATTCTCTGTGATCTAACGTTAGGCTTGATGCAAGCTCTGTCAACAGACCTACAGAGGCTGAATATTAACCTTACACCATTCAGTTTTATAGTTCCATCACCTACAGTCTGGATTTGCACATATATTAAATGCAATAAATGCGAAAAGAAACCAGAATAAGAAAATGACTATTATGAAATAATTGCCCCAAAGCAAGTTTTTCTTACCTGTGCATCACTGATCTCCACTCGCAGATATATCTCCCCATGCCGCTGCGCCCAGTACACGTGAGGTGTGAGAGCCTGCATTGCAAATATTCACATTCAATAATGCTAAGATTTGAAAATGAATGACAGGCGACGTAAATCTTGTAACAAGCAGCCGGAAGACGTGTCCAAGGATTGTCATTTGTCCAGACTCCAGAGTATTTCTTCGAATGCGCATGCGTGCACTTGTCTTGAACGCAACACTCGCCGCCCACCTTTTCACGTTCCGGAAGTATCCCATTCATTTTCTATAGAACTCAACAGTAAAATGTTTTAAGCCTTGAATTAAACCACCCGGGCCTGAGACAAATCACAACATTCAAACATTTATTTAAAGAAACGGAAATCGAACTAAAAGACAAAGGATGTAACGTCTTTATGAGCCAATGAACTACGCTGCCCATGAAGCACTGCGGATGACAACCGAATGAAAGAACGACGATAATATATAAATTATGCAAAAATTAATAAATAAAAATACAATGTGCAATATAAACCTATCAATTTATCGATTTTTATTATAAGGATGAAATACAATACATTTAGCCTATAATTGAGCTGCCCTCAGGATTATGGGTAGTATAATTCGTCACTGGGAATTACTTTTTTAAACGAAGTTCAAATTATATTTCATTTTGATAAATAAAGGCGTACATCATCTTATATGTAGGAACATTATCCGTTTGCCGGCTTCATATGTCATTTTACTCGGTACTTCCAGCCAGCGACGGCGCTGTGACGATGTTTGCAACAACTCCAATGTTTACGGAAGTAGACAAAACTGAAGAATGAGCGACGACTGACATGCACGGACTCTAGACTCACTGCTCATTACATGTGCTGTTTAAATGTCCAATAAAAATTCTCATCCCGAAATACATTTCAAATATGAATGATACAAATATCATACCTTTCAAGAGAAACACTTTAGACAGGGGAAACTAACCAAATATTTAAAACAGTCCTGTATAGTAAACAAGAGGATTAAGGAATTTTCTATAATGCAGCAGCATTCTGAATCTGATCAAGTACAACTAGACTTGCAAACAAATAGTACAAGATTTCATGTTCTGGTCGGTTTGACTGGCAGTGTAGCTGCACTCAAGGCGCCTTTGTTGGCAACACAACTACTTGAGATTCCAGGGGTAAGTGCATAAAATGCATGAATATATATTCAAACAGTTGATGCATGATTTCACAGAGCCACTGCTGTCGTTGATTTGATCATGTTCGCCAATGTCATTTCACATATTTATCCACTAGAGAGTGCTATTTGTTACAACATTGAACTTTATTCTACTCTCTTAGTTTATAAAATACAAAGTAAAGTTTTTAAGTTTTCGTTTATCACAATTAAGTTAAAATAGAGGTGAATTTTAGAACATTTTAATAATTGTAAATAATTTATTTTGGTTTAAGTGGCTGTTGCATTTTGCCTTGCAGAATTAATAAAATAGAGGATATAAAAAAACGAATATTTTTTCTTGTGAATATTTATTTATTTATTAGATTTACAAATAAATGAATAAATAAATTGATCAAATGTATTTATTCATTAAGTAATTCATTCATTTGATTCAGAAATAAACAAGTAAATTAATTAATAAATAAAGTTTTATAAAATAAAAAACATATTTAATTAATTTTCATATATTTATTTTTACTTTAAGTTTTTAGTCCTGTTCATTCGTTATTGTGAATTTTTTTTTATTATTTTAAATGTTAAAATATATTTTTTTTAGGTTTTTTGGTGGGTGAACACAATTTTTTCTGTTCTGTTCACTAGGTTGAAGTCCGTGTGGTCACCACAGACCATGCCACTCATTTTTACGATATCAATGAAGTCCCTGTCCGTGTGTACACAGATAAGGATGAGTGGGAGGTGAGTACAGCCTTTGAAGAGGAAGAGATGCATTTTCACTATTCGGAGAACAACATAATATTGTTTCCTTCTTTGTTACATCAGAAGCCAGACTGGCCTGATAAGAGTATTTTTCATAGTAGATATGAAGGGCTTTCTTTATATTTCTATGCTAGATGTGGACAAAGCGCTCTGACCCTGTGTTTCATATTGAACTTAAACGTTGGGCAGATCTTTTAGTGATTGCTCCACTGGATGCCAACACACTTGGTAAAATTGCCAGTGGAATATGTGACAACCTCCTGGTAGGTCATGTATTTATTACATTGTTGTGGCATTTTTTATGGATTTGTTTTGATACATCATTATCTAAATGTGTTTACCCATTTTGTTGCTGACAGACATGTGTGGTGCGGGCCTGGGACACCAGCCGTCCTCTGCTCTTCTGTCCTGCTATGAACACAGCCATGTGGCAGCACCCTATCACTGCACAGCAAGTGGCCACACTTAAAAGCTTTGGCTATGTTGAGATACCATGCATTGCCAAAAAACTAGTCTGTGGAGATGAAGGTACCTTCTAAGAAAGTGTATGGTTTTTATGAGGCAATTGCATTGATAAGGGAAAATAGAACAGATAAAACAATTCTCATCAATGTGTGAAATCACTCATGCATTATTCGTTAACTGAAGATCAAACAGATGGAACCTGGCAGGCTTCAAGTAGCAGGCTCTTTGATCAAAGGAGGATTTAATGAATTAATGTTTCTTGTGTTTTGGCTCGTCTTACATTCCAGTCTTGGTGTCTTCACAGGTAAAGGTGCCATGGCTGAGGTTTCAACTATTGTTGATACTGTCAAACAGTACGTCCAGAAACATCCTGAATGACCTCGGACTAAACATACCAGTGGTCAAGAGACACAAGGTTATCTATGGAAGCCAAATTCCTAATAAAAAATAAAAAAAATTTTTTTATTATTTTTAAAATAATAAAGGGAATTGTGAATTTTTTCTCACAATTATGAGTTTTTATCTCACACTTCTGACTTTTTTTTTTCAAAATTATAAGAAATAAACTCAGAATTGTGAGATAAAAAGCTGCAATTACAATTCTTAGAAGAAAAGTCAAAATTGTGAAATGTAAATTCACAATTGCAGGAAAAAGGTCAGAATTGTGAGAAAAAAGTCAAAATTCTAAGTTTACGTCTCACTATTCTTTTTTTTCTTAGAGTTGCTAGTTTACAAATTGCAATTCTGTGTTTATATGTGACTTTTTCCTTAGAAGTGTGAGAAACAGAGTCTGAATTGTGAGATGAAAAGTCACAATTACCTTTTTTTCTTTTTTCATGGCAGAAACGGGCTTCTATAGTTATCTGCACATTCAATAAAAACAATTTCAAGTCTTTATGACATGTAAAAAGTTTAATATTTTAGTATTTTGCAATTATATGTTTCAATGTTGAGAAACAAACAATCATTATTTTTCTGTAATTTATGTTTCTTTGTAATGGTTGTATTCATTGCATCCATTTATTTTTACATAGTAATTTCAAATAAATGATTCTTTCAATATTGAAAATGTTTCTCTTTATTAAGTGTCACATATCAGCTTAGTTGAATGTCAGTATTGTTTAATCTTTGGATCCCTTGTACTCTGGAAGCTAATCCTTATTTTGAAACTAATTATGATAAATGATCAGAAGACTGACACAGTTTGTTATTACTTAATGGCATCAGATTAATGAGCACAAAAGTCATGTAATGCTTATGACAAATAGGATATAATAGTACAATATTTTACGGGAAACCGTATTCATGTTTAGTGAGGTTTACTTAATAATTTAACTGCTTTAAATGTTAAAAATCTTAATCCTGACATGAATGTGGCCTCATGTTCTCTCTGTGACCTTACACCTGTAAGCGAGGGCCTCAGAGATCGGGTGAGGGGCCTCTAACTGCAACGGTAGCAAGAGATATTTATGAAAATAGTACTAATGTGCTTTAGGTACATATCCTGTTTGCAGGTTACCGTTAGAAACGTGTTCCATCTGCTAATCATATGTGGTTAACCGCCCTTGATTCTCATTTGGCTAAGTAAGATACACCAAGAGCACGAGCATAAATATAATTACCTTTTTTTTGCCACTCTTCAGCTACTGTAAAGTATCACCATGAAGCATTTTCTGGCTGAAGTTTTCTAGATTCATCTTCAAGCATAATTTGACACCTGTTAATCTGTGCTATAAATATGTTCAAGGTTTTAACAGTACTACGATTTAGACGTTTAAATGAAGAGGAAAGTTTCATCTGAAGAGTATGTGTGGTTATAGAGTGTGATTTTAAAGATTTTTTTTTTAATTCTAGGTTTAAAGGATATAGTAGCAATACTGTTTAATTCTGTCTTTAATTATTTTCGCCTTATTTCTAAAAGTGTTGAAATGTTACATTTCCTAAAATATACTATTTTGGGAACTGACATCTGCCCAGACTTTTTAAATTCCCCTCTGTAATAAAATTAAAGGAGAATTCTACTTTGCACTTCCAAAAACTTGAATCATACTCTCAGTTAATTTGGTATTTTTGTGTACAATTTTTTTTATAACAAAGAATCACTGTCTCCAGTATTACTGCTATTAACATCATGCCAGTATTTTATGAAGTTTCAGAGAGAGAAAAAAATGATAGAAATGAGTGTCAGGGGAAGCACACCAGATTAACAGATTTGAAATAGAATTTTAGTTTAATTTAATTTTAGTTAGTATTTGAACACTGTAATTGTTAAATTAAACAAATCCATTTGTATACATAGGTTGCCCCTATATGGCATATATATACTTCGCGTTTGGTCTCGTTCTGTATCGCGTATCTTGTCAGTGTCTGCGCTTGCTTGGCCATTTGTTGCGGAGAAAATAAGGAAAGTGTGTTCAAGCGCCAGCAGAAAACAGTGTAAAGAAATAGTCTTTGAGAGAAGCAGTCTTTATCAGCAGAAGTTAAAAGCAGCTCGTACGTGTATTTACTTGTCTCATTAGTGTGTAGTGCAGTTGTCGTTGCTAGGAAACACTTGTTTTGTTTAAAAGAAAGTGTGTGTCCAGCTGAATTAATTTAGTATTTTGTTAGACGGGTATAAAAAAGCTTAGTTTACCGCGACAGCCGTCGCGTGACGGCCTCCTCCTGTGAAGACCGAAGAGTGTAAATACCATCGACTCCACTGGGCAGGGACCCCGGCAAAGGATAAGCATCGCTTTTTATTTCTCCTATTTCCTATTACTTGTTTCGCTTCTGTTTCAGTTTTTATAACCATTTCTTACTATGTGTCAGTAAGTTGTTGTTTTTTAGCATGTGTGTTTGCCAGTGTTATTTTTCAGTAATCCTAAAAAATAAGTAAGTCGCTTTGGATAAATGCGTCTAATAAATGACTAAATAAAATAAATAAAAATAAAAATATACTTAATAGCTCTTGTTTCATTTATTTACCTTGTCTACATGATCTTTACCTTTCCTCAAGGCTAAAAATTTATAAAATGTCTAGTCAACACATGTCTTACATTGGGGTTAGAACAAAGGGTGTATCTGTGTCACTGCGGTTTAAAAGGATAGGTAACATCCTGCTAATGTGTGTATAGGGATAAACAGCTTATGTGAACATTATACAATCCGTCAAACTGTTTTAAAAGAGACACAAGGTTCAAAAACAACTTTCTTTGGACCAGTGTCATGCTGGGTGTTAAAATAAATTATATTACAACATACAAATATATAAACAACCTTTCAGAAAATGGAATAATTAAGATAGGGTATTTGTCAGCCAATGCAATATTTTCATGTTTTATGTTACATTTTCCATTTTTGCTATTAGATTAATCATTTCATTTTCAAATTTGCTGCTCGGTTTAAATTTTGTGGAAAATAGGCTATTTAATAAAAATGTTTCCATTGCTGGTAATTGAAATTATTTTTCACTGTCAAGTGTCTGAATATAGGCATATGTGGGTTGTAAGTATGTTTTTTTTTTTTTAATGTTTCCATTGCGACAATATACACCTTAACATATCCCACCATTTGGACATGTTGAAACAAAAGGTCAAAATGGGGCAAATGTATAATATAGAAATGAACTTTGTTGCATCATGCTAATCATGTCAAATGAAGGAATACGTAGCTGTTGGGTAAGTCAAACAGCCATAATGGGAGATGATGCATGCACTGGCACATTAAATTTTAACATTTAATCAAAACCCTTGTTCATCCTTATTTGTTTAGCAAAGCAGCTGAGGTGTTGTCATCAGATGTATTTAGTGCTGCTTTACACCGAGTCCCCAGTCTGATGTGGTGTCCTCTTGTCATTGGCTGCCAAGCCAGACTTTAAAAACAGGCACTCCAGCACAAGGGGAAACGATTATCAAGCAGGAGCTGGAAGAGAGTGAAATCAACTGAGTGTAATGTGGAGCAGGCTCCTATCTCTTGGCATGCTAAATGAGAGTAAAATATTCTTAGTCACATGTAGTTTATAGACGGCATGGATCTGTGTTAGTCAAGGTCAGTTCACTGAAATGTTCTTTGTGGAGGAGTGACAGGAAACTACATGGGAAATAAATTGCGAAACGGCAAGAACCAAATTATTGCACAATTCTGGTGCAATTACGTGCACCTCTTTTGAGGACTTAGAGCAACAAAATATTGTGTTATAGTAATATAATCAATAGTTTTTGTCCATGCGTGAACCTTGTGTTTTATCATCATAGAAAATCTAATTTATGATTTTAAACTGCACACACGAAGAACTTGCATGCGCACACACGGGGCTCAGGTGTACCCCAACAGATTGCTTGATGTTGGAGGTGTCACTAAGGTTGAGTAAACACTTGTCACATTTCCTGCTTGTAGTCCTTTGGGGATGTTGACAGGCCCTCGGTGCTTCTTCCCCAGGTAGCTAAAAGGTAATACAGACATGGCTGATGTAACTCTACAGCTGAGTGAACTCATGGCTCCTGACTGTAGCACCTGAGCTGGCACGGTTTCATCACTCAAACTAAACATATCACACGGTTAAAGTAAACACATGCAAACTAGCACGATTGTGCTGCTGCAGCTAAAACGGTATTGCTGTAAACCAACAGCAGGAAACATTTGAGAATAAAATGATTGCATGTGTTAGGTTTCGAAAACCAAGAATGAACCAGTTTTTTAACAGCATTAATAAATATCATGTTATTTATAAACACTACTGTTCATAATACATTAACTCAATTGTGTCATAATACGTTTATTCTTTAACTTGATGTTAAAACTGTATTACAATAGGAAGAAACTGACAAACTTTAATACATAAAAGTATTGTTCATTATTAGTTCATGTCTTAAAAGAATATTTCACCCAAAAATGAAAAATGTCCTCACCCTCACGCCATCAAAGGTATAGATGAGTTTGTTTCAGAGGATCCATTGGTGAGCATAGTGATGTAATGTTACATTTCTCCAAATCTGTTTTGAAGAAGAAATAAACGTCTTGGATAGACTGAGGGTGAAGATGTGCCTGATAAAAGTTTCAGTCATTGAACTTCACTATCTCCTAACTATCACTATTTTCTGTTGTTTTCTTCCTTATCCAGAGATGATTATTTGCTGACTTCCAAGATATGTCAATACATTTCCAACTGTAACTGCAAAAACACCTTACAGCTTACATTTCAGTGAAATAACAATTGTATTGAGGCATCAAACATGACAACTTCCAAAGGGTCACATGTAGAACATCAGGATTTTTGTGCATACTTTTTTGAGAATTAAAAAAAAATGTGTTTAATTAGTCACAACCACCACATTAGCTGTAAGCACTCATGCTTTAGCTTCCTTTTTACTTTACCCTAGTTATTTCACAACCTTTGTTCTCCCTCTGAATATTGTTCCGTTCCTGAACTGTTTGGACTGTTTAGATAAAATGGCAAACAGTTATGGCTTCTGCATAAGAAAATCGAACTCATGAAGCTTCACATTATGCAAAAAAAGTGTGTTTTTTGAATACTTTAGGACAATGAGAACATGGTGTTAGACAACCTAATAGAGAATAGAACCTAATTAGAACCTAATTAGACATTTGTCTATTGTTTTTAAATGTTACTACTTGTTTCAGAACGTTCAGAGAACATTCAAAAGTAACATTCCCATAATGTGTGCAAAATAATAAAATGGAATTTTCCCTTAACGTTTGAATATAATGAAGAAATTTTTTTTTTTAACAATTTTAAAAACTGGATGTTTTGAACGTTCAGAGAACATTCAGAAATAACATTTTGATAACTCACCGGGAATGTTAGCAAAACATTCTTGGAACATATTTTTGTTAGCTGGGAACTGACTTGGATGATCTAACAGCATTGTTTTCATCTTCTCTTATAGGGTTTTAAATAAAGCACTCCTGGTGCCATCTGTTGATCGGCATTAATGCATAACACCACGGAAACTGGAAGCACAAGGCATTGTAGAAAATCCTGTAGAGACTCTGCTCCTGAGGAAAGACCATTCATTGGGGAACAGGAGGTCTTACAGAGGACATCAACTTGTCTAGAGTAGATGCAATCTCGACAGGCAAACAATTAGACAATTGACAGACGTACTGTACCTATTATGCAGTATTCTTCATATATAATATTGTAGGTCCACAATTTACTCAATGATTATACATGTATCACTTTCAATCATTCTCTTTAATTGCATTTTTAGGCATCTTGGCTTTGTTGTCTCAATAAATTCTTAATTTTGGCATCTGGATTTTTTTTTAAGAGAAAGACTTTCTACAACACTAGCAATAATAATATAAAAAGAAATAAAAGTAATCATGGAGAATGATGTGTAGAAAAAAGCTCAAAATGTTCATTTTCTGTTCACCAGCCATATTCTCTTTCCCAAAAATAAAAAATAAAAAATTTAAATCATTTACAAAAGACCTACTTTACAGTAGTAATGAAAAATGTTTTGTGTGCGTGTATCTGATTCACTCCAGATATCAATTATTATGAAATAAACACATGATATAGATTTTGATAATAAATGACCTAGTTCTGGCCTCCTATATCAATTATGGCCAACCATTAACTCAAGCAAGATGACAGGGTTCAATAAACAACAGACAGCTGGAGTACTTTATCTCTGCCATCGTGTCAAACCTGAAATGCAGAGATTCCTTAGAAAAAAATATACACAATGTTCCATAAGCATATGAATAAAATCATGCAAAATCAATAAAAGGAATTTTTCTTCCACAAATAGCTGGAATCTTGGTGTGCATCAAATATTTCCAGCAGATCTCCTGCAGATCTAGATGGATTGGAAGTGCATAAACGTATTAGCAATTCATGCTATATCCAGAAAACATTTTGCACCCATAAAAGACAAGTATCCTTACAATGAAAGTCAAAACTGCATCCGACCCCATTGCCTTTCATTGTATGGACATAAAATAAAATAAAAAAATCAGTATCTTATATTGTGTTCCACAGAAGAAAGAAAGTCATACAAGTTTGTGAAGAAATGAGGGTAAGTAAATGACGACAGAAGTTTAATTTTTTAGGTGATCTGTCCCTTTAAAAGATTATGATTGTTATGTATTCAATTCTAACTTTCCAAAATTAAAAAATAAGGCTATACTCTCAGAAAAAAAAATCTTTCATTGTATGGACATAAAATAAAAATAAAAAATCAGTATCTTATATTGTGTTCCACAGAAGAAAGAAAGTCATACAAGTTTGTGAAGACATGAGGGTAAGTAAATGACGACAGAAGTTTAATTTTTTAGGTGATCTGTCCCTTTAAAAGATTATGATTGTTATGTATTCAATTCTAACTTTCCAAAATTAAAAAATAAGGCTATACTCTCAGAAAAAAAAATACAAAAGCTGTCACTGGGGCAGTACCCTTTCAGAAGGTAAACCTTTGTACCTTATTTACCCCAAAAGGGTGCATATTAGTACCTTAAATATTAGTACCCAAAGTGTACATACCTAAATCGTACATATTAGCAAAATTTCTTTATTATTGTATTCTATAGTCTTTGATATTAGTACCTTTTAAAAAGTTACCACCCAAGTGACAGCTATTGGACCTTTATTTCTGAGAGTCTAGAAAATATATTTAAATATATATATAAGATTTAAAAAAAATAAGGCTCAAAGCACAAAACAACAGCAGTATTATAAAATAAATGTGACAATGCAGTTTTCACAATTTTCTGGATTCCTCTACCCACATTCAGTTAAAAAAATCAAATCAAATAAATAAAAATGCGCATTCATGGAGTATAATGTGTTCTTTTAAAACTATGAATGCGCATTTTTATTTATTTATTTATTTTACTAAACATGGTTTATTCAATTCGCACGCACACACACACACACACACACACACACCTTTATTAAAGGCACTTTTATTGTGCATTTTTAATAAGAAAGACTATTACATTTCATACTCTCATCAGTCTGACTGTAGCTGCACCAACTTCCCGACATGAGAACCCTTCAGTGTAAACATTGAAATGGTATTATCATTCCCTCCGGCAATGTTTGGACTACCTATCAGCACTGTTATGAGTCCTAACAGGGGGTGATGGGGCTGGTTGCAACTCAGTAACTCTGTGAAGGAAAACATGAGCAGTAAGCCTCTGCACTTAGTTACGACTTCTCTAATTTATGGTGATACATAAATGTCCAACTCTTGAACCTTTAGGTTGGGTCAGTTTGAAGACTCTTTTTTAGGCATTGTTGTGTCATTCCTGGTCATGGGAGAATCATGATAGCTGATTTCCTGTTTCATTTTCTTATAGTTCTACATTCTTTTTAGGCCAACAAGATCTATTGTTCTGAAATGTTGTCAGGATAAGCATGATGACTGGAAACATCTGTGTCTCAGGATAGATAAAAAGGGAAGTATTACATTCCTCTAAACAGAACAGAAATGTGGAAGGATGCCAGTGTTCAGAAGGGTATAAATGTGTTTCTAGATCGTTTCCAAGATGAAAGACAAAGACCTGTTAGTTAGAGAGTGTTGCATCATCTGCTTTACTCTTCCACTAAGGTATCCCTCTGCATTTTTTTTCTTCTCAATATTGACTTTTGCACCAACAGTAGTTTACTGATCAAACATAAATCCAGCAGAGAAGATATAACATCAGATATAATGTCATGAAGTTAGTCACCATTCCATACAAGCCTCAAGAGTAAATAAACTTTATGCATAACATATCTGCATTACCAGTTAGATTAATGAGGCTTAGTGAACTTGAGTATGTTACATAAATCAAACAGCTGCCTTAAACTGAATGGCATATACAAACAAACACACCTCTTCATACTAATTATGGGTTTATAATCATAATTCCACACACTGAATAGATTACTCATATGGTGTGTTTTTATTATTACTCATGTATAACATTGTAGAGCCAGTGCAGACCAAACTAGGACATTATAAGTCCACTATTTACTAAATGTTTATCAGTGTTTGTACATGTACCAGTCTCTAATTCCATGAAGGTATTATAGAAGTATATTCCATATATTCCAAGTATATTCCATATATTCCACATTTATAAATGACTAAATAAATATTCCAGTTTCTGCGTCTGTTGTAGAAACTGATGGAATATTTTTAATAAACATATAAGAAACAATCATTTGTAGAAGTAGTCTCTGGGTATTATGAAAGTCAGAAACATTTTAAAGGCTGCATGGCCTATGTTACTGTGTATAAAGGTGTGAGTCACAATGAAAAGGCTGAGAGCTGTATGTTGCAAGCAAATGATTATTAAACCATCCCGTTGGTTCATATGCAATGTATAAGTCTCTGGGGAATGTGAAATAAAAGGTTATTTTTAAAAACGGACCAACTGGCAGAATTCCACAATTAGAAAAATGCCAAGAGGGTAGATAATTAATTGTGGAAAACAAGAGAAGTGTAAGAGAGAAAAAAATGGCTATCACTGATAACAGAAATGTTTTAAAAAAAAATGAGGGTTAGAAATGAGGCAATTCAGATGAACAGCTGACATCTCAGCATTGTTGCTTTTTATCAATAAAATGTTATTTTGATTTCTGGATCTCTGTGTTTTGGATATTATTTTGCAAAGAAGAAGAAAAGAAATGTAAATGGTCAGAGATGTTGGTCAGTTTCTATGTCAATCTCAAGTATTGACTGGTATTTTACATCTTCCATGAGTGACATAATTGTTTGGAGAAGCTTGACAAAGGAGTCCAGTTTGTCTAAGTACTATTCCTTTTTCAGTTGAGCAACCAAGCCAAGATTTTGCTATCACAAGATTTTCATGCAGCTTAAACTAACAGTTGGTGATATTTCCACGCAGAGATGGGTGAATGGGCTTTTCAAACATCACAAACCACATATGCTGTAGGCTTACAGGATATGCTTATTCTAGCTCATAGCTGTTAAGGCACTGTCTGATAGCAGTAACACCTTTTTTTAATTAGTACATTGTTTCCTGTTAAAACCAATGTTAATTTATACCGTTTTAGTGACTGCAAATCACTAAAAAGCAATAAATCTGCAGCACTTTTACAATATTTCCCAGTGTAGCAAGAAATATACTGAAGCACTGGGGATTTATTTATTTTTTTACTGGAAAAGAGATTTGGGATTTTAAATCATGTAAAACAAATATTTTTATATATTTTTTTGTATTGTTTTTTTTTTAATTAAATTAAATGAAGAAGAAATAATATTCAGCTTTTTTTTTTTTCAGTTCGAAATTATGGTATTTTATGGTAAATTATGGTATCATGGTACTTCTTTGTACAGACACTCAGATGTATTTGCTCCCAGTGAAGTACAAGATGCTCTTTGAATCATTCTCAAATCATGCTGGAGAACATCGTCATTAGGTTTGTCACAAACGTGTGAGGTTGTGTTAAAACCAAGTGTGACACTGAATACCAAGACATTCTGAAATTAATGTTCATTTTCCAGTTAAAATTTGCACTCAATTTGTTTTGCTGATCAAATTATCTATTCTAAAAAAACGTTTAATAAGAATATAATGTATTCTATACATCAGAATACAGTACCTCAGTACCCCCCAACATTCTGTAATAGCAAATTATTTAGGTTGTCTAAAACTTTGCTTCTTTTATTCAGTGCAAGTGCAACCAATGCAAAATCTAAAACAGAAAAAATAAATAACATTTAAACTGCAGTTCTTTTATGCTTTACCTGCACTTGTACTAAATATAAAATGGTTTGTAACGGGTGTCGAAGAAAGTCTTTCTTTTTCAAAAGAATCTCGAGTCAAGTCTAGATGCCAAAATACGACTTTATTGGTCAAAACAACAAAACCGAGATTCCTGCAGAACATCTAACAATCACACTTCCAACTCTCTCTTCAACCTGTATAACCAACGAGCGTACAGTTGGGTGCTTCACTTAAATCACTGTACTACTTGGTGACTGAAGTTGCTGAAGTGAAACATACAGTAGCCTATAAATCATAGAGGCCTGCAGCGAAGCCTAAATGAGACCAATTTCCTGATTTCATTCATACTGTTTCCAGGGTATTCTACATAATAAAAATGTGCTATTTAATTAAAAATATATACCATACGGATTACAACGTTATTTTAAGTTAAAATGTTCATGTAAATAATGTACCTCGCGCTCGGTTTAACTGCTACCGCCTGTGCATTGAAGCCCCGCCCTCTTTTCATTGTCGCCCTCCGATTGGCTAGACGTGCTGCCTCCGACATACTTCGACTGGCAATGCGAAATAACCTTTCGGAAAATAAGCAGCGGCGTTAAAGCATGTCTCTCTATTCTCTGGTACAATACTTCATCCGCTTCCAAACTGTTTGGGTTATACTTTGGGGTGTTTCGGTTGTCATGGATTGGTGCGATCGGATAGGAATCTCAGTGGATGAGGTGAGTGTTGCCGCATAAACAAAAATTGTTTTAGGGATGATTAGAACTTAAACTTGTTGTCGAAGATTGGCGAAGAGATACGAACATGATCAATACATAGATGAAAGTTGATAACTGTATTTGTCACAGGCTTAAAGTTTGTCGTTGGAGAATGAGACCACGTTTCAGCTTGAGATCATGATGATGATAAACACTACCATCCGAAGTAACAACGTTAAAAACATAGTTTATTTAAATGTATGCTGAATTACGATAAATATTCTACATATATCTCGGGCTCAGGAGGCTTTGTCACTTTCGTTTCACAGACGTGTGTAATAAAACTTTTAGCTAAGGTTAATGTTGACGGAAGTTTACCAAAATACTCAAAACGTCCCCCAAAATGGTATTTTTTCTTTACTCGGATTTGCGTTAGTAAATTTGCATGTTCGCCTCGCGCACACAATAGAGTATTGTCCTCAATTTATCATCGTGCAATAACGACGTGTGCGCCACGCTGTATAATCTTAATCTATACTTTTGATAACACGTGATAACTGTTTAGAAGTTTCAGTCGCTTCTGTTGCATTGGCATCATAGGCACGTGCAGCATATTTGGGCGCGTTCCAAATGTTGCACGACTTTATGATGCTCACAAGTGATGACTAGGAAGGCTGCTCACTAGGTTTTGACACGCGGCCACAGTATGCTGAAAGATGTTGGGGGTTGTTTCATCACTTTTAAACCTCTGGGTCGCCTCATCTGGGGACTGACTGTCTTCACCACTGATAAACCACTTAAATCCTCTTTCACTGCCACTGTCAAGCCTAGTGTTGCCCTCCTGTGAGCTTCATTATGCTCTCTTTGCTCATTAGGGAACATCACCAGAGGGAATGAGTACACCTCCCCTCTAAGTGAACACCTTTAAAATGGTGTAGATTGAGTTTTATAAAAATCTACAAGTTTCATTTTATATAACATTTTATATTATAAAAATATAAAGTAATGCAGAGAGAAAGTATGGTAAAGGGTTAGTTCACCCAAAAATGAAAATTAGCCCATAAATTGCTTGCCCTCAAGTCATCCTAGGTGTATATGACTTTCTTCTTTTAGAGGAATCCAGTCGGAGTTATATTAAAAATTGTCTTTAATCTTTCAAGCTGTTTCATGGCACTCAGCGGGTGTTGCATGCTTCAGTCCAAAACAAGTTAAATAAAAAGCGCCCATCCATAAAAAAAGTCTCACACGGCTCCGGGGGGTGAACAAAGGCCTTCTGTAGCGAATCGATGCGTTTTTGTAAGAAAAATATCCATATTAAAAACGTAATAATCACTTTAATGTAGCTTGCGCTCACTGTTGTAAAGGGAAGCAGTTCCGGGCAGATGACCTCTGAGGTCAACGCTGCGCATGCGCCAGTGAGTCTCGTGAAAACTTGTCTCGCGTAGCCAGACCTTCAGACTGACGGCTGAAGGTCTGGAATTCATGGCAGCTTTCATTGGCCAAGGCCCGCCCATGAGGCCGTTTGACCGACAAACGGCCAAACAAACAACCAATCACAGTTCGTTTCGTTCAGCGGCACGCTTCGAGGCGTGGAAATGTCGCCACAATAACAGACCGGTGTGTAAAACTCTCGGACGTATTTTAAAGATTCTATGCCACGAACTTTAAATATTTCACATACTTTTAAAACTCCAGCGTTTAGTTGATCCTGATAAGCGCTCGTCGTCACAGTTGTAAACACTACGGCTTTCTTCTTTCGTGAGGGGGTTTGGCGTCACCGCATCTGTGTTTCAGGTGGAATGTTAAAGAACGCGACACACACGTCTCCCGGAAATCCTGTAGAATTCAACCAATCCGATGACTACTTCGACACTCCTGAAGTGTTTCCACTTTTGTGTCCCATATGCATCAGACATTTTGCCAACGGTCCATGGGCGTGACGTCTGAGGCTGAGACTACGTGAAAACCAACGTTTGTTAACAGGAGCAAAGGAAGCGAAGTTTCGTACATATGAAATTATATGTATATGTCAAAATGTGTAACCAAAGATACAAAAACAATATTATTAATAGTAAAAGTCCAGTAAGAGTAATTGATTAAAAATAAAAAAGATTAAAATATATGTGAGTGTGTGTGTATACATATTCATGCATAAATTATATATATATTTTTTATTATCTTTTCTTCTGTCCTAACTGAATTTAAAATGCATGTGACAGTTGGAACATTTGTACGTATTCACATCTGATTAACTTTGATGTAATTTGCCAAACTGCAAGATGCTCTTGCACGCAAAGGAAGTATGGTGCACCCACTGTTGTGTGTTTCTTGTTGTTGTGGTTACCGCTCACACATTTCTTCCTAATGTTTGGAGGAACCTGTCACATGGTATTTGTGGAAATAGAATAAAGAACTGTAAAGTCAGGCAACTGTGTTTTGACAAAACCACAGAAAGGAAGGTATTGCTAAGTAGATAAATAAACCACAGAGGTGAAGCTGGGTGAATGTTTGTATAAATATTTCATTCAAATGATTGTACAGCATTGATAACTCTTATTTCCTTATAACATATAATCTCAAAAAGTGTTTTTGCTCTTCTTATTTTCTTGTATAGCTATGATTTAGCTGGGTCAAGCCAGATCCCAGGAGTCTAAGATGAGCAGTAAGCAGGGACGGAGCTGCAGCGACCCTCTTGTTCAAAGTAATATGGAAGGTGGCATTGGCACTGTAGTCCCCACTGGGCTCCCTAAAGCCGACAACCTACCACACTATTCCCATGACAAAGTCAGCAGAGCTTATTTCCCATACTCTCTTGGTGGAAAAGACACACTTGACTTTCCTTCTCCATGGGGCCCTTCAAAAACCTGCGTGAGAAAGGGGCCGAGCCCGGGGATTCACTCATCGGTCACTGAAGGGTCAATTACAGTTCCAACCGTTTACAGATCTGATAAAGTGTCTTTCCATGTGGATGCTGGTGGTGGACGCTGTGCTGTACCTCAAGAGTTGGCAGCGAAGCAGAGGTTGGCCTATTATGCCAGCAATCCCAGACAGCACAGTCCCAGGGCGGCTGGGGTCATCTCACCAGTGGCAGTTCCCAAGGGTCACATTGGAGGATCAGATGCGGAAAGCTGTGTTGGGTTGGCTATTCCAAAACCGGTATACGGTCATAGTCCCTGCTGCACTGAGCGTGGATGCACCGCAGGGCATAACTACGGTGTGGAACGTGGATCACAAAGGATGTCCCCTCGCATATATGGTGACGAATGGGCTGCTCATTTTAGCCGCTTGGCCTATCTGCATAAAAAGGGCCAGGAGGCATTGGCGCAACAGAGGATTTTGCAGTTAGAGCATGGCGCGGAGGGTATAAAGGATGGAAAGGCCCAGAGTTACCATGGTATCAGATCAAACGAGCCCAGAAGGTCACTTTCTTTAATGGAACCAAGCTATACTTACAACACTGCACAACCATTTATTGGTTCCACACCAGAGTACTGCCAACGTGCCCCAATTCCCGCACAGATATACAAGGGTCTTTCCCATACTTATGACCCAAGGACATTGGCACACCTTGGAGTTCCTTCAAAAGTATATCAGGATCATCCTCACATATCTAAATACACATCAATTGCTCCATGTCCCAGTGTCTATTACTCTAAGAGTCACCATGAGGCTTACCGAGCAGATCCCAACGTTATCACAGATGAGCATGGTCCGCATCATCACATGGGTCAATTCCATTCACCTCGAGCTGACTTAATGTCACCGTCCTGCTCTGTTGTCCCCCCACACCATCCGATGGTACCAAAATATCCTACTTATCATCCATATGTGGTGCATTTTAGTAGTAACCAAGCACCCATGCACGATCGGCCACATCCACCTTTCCCAATGCATCAATCAGAGCGACCACTTGATTTTTCTATACGAAGGGTGCAGACACCCGACTCCCCTCTGGAACTTTATAGACAGTCTGGAACTTCTGAGGCTTTCCATCCTACTCTGGCCCACTACAGACATTTCAGTAACACCACTACCCTTGAACACTCAGAGATGTCTGAAATTGGCTTTCTTGTAGGCAGTTCCAAAGAATTTCCCACAAAGTCCCGTGAAGATGAACTTAAGATAAGACATTGTGTTTCAGATCCATCCGACAAACATGTATTAGCTAAAAGACCCAGAGAGGAACTTGAAACAGACATGGCCAGCAAAAAGCAAAAGATTGACTCAACCCATGAGTTGTCAGATAATGAGCCTCAGTCACCGTCCTCCCCACCCATGCCAGTTATTAATAAAGTTTTTAGCTTGGCTCCTTATAAAGTCTATTTCGAAGCTACAGGCATGTTGTCTTCACTAGGGAATTCAAAAAGTCTAAAGACACAGCCTAAGGCGACACGGTTTAAACAAGACCCGGAAATTCAAAACTGTGATCTAGAACCAAATTCAGGTGAAAGGGACCTCAGCTTGAAACAAGACACCCAAATGTCACCAGCTAACAGTGAAGGTCCAGTTGAAATGCCAGAGACTGTAAAGATCAAAAAAGAAAAATTAGATCCAGATGAAGTGGCTTGTCAGTCGGAAATGAAAGTGAGCATTGCTGAGGAGATGAATCATCAGGCGGACAATTCTGAGGTAAAAAAAGAGCAAGGGGAGCTAGACACAAGTATATCTGACTCTCTTCCTTGTCATGTTGTAGTAAAGAGTGACTTTGAAGAAGAACGCAATCCTTCCTTATTAGAAAAGTCTGAATCTTCAGCTACATGCAAGACTGAGAATGCTGTGAAAGACAACATGGACTCCATTCCAGTTCCTACATTGCCCTCAACACCTCCAGCACCCCCTCCATTGACTAAATTCTCCCTCACTAAAATCCCACCTCATTGCCTTAAATTGGCCAATTTTAAAATAGTCATCCCTGAGGTCCTTAAAGCTCCAGTAACCCAACCCGTTGAGGTTCCTCGGTCTCCACTGGAGGCCAAGCCAATTATATGTAGCAGCAAACATGCCCGTCATCAGTTTATGGAGCTTCATCAGTCTCTCTGTAGACTCATATACTTTTATGTTAATCAAACCCCATGTCAGGAGCTCAGGGACTGGTTATGCAGACTGGGCCTTCAAGAATCAGGCAAAGATCAGAAGGTGTCTTGTCTCTTGGGGTCGAAAATGAGGGAAGTATGGCTGAAAGGTGATGAGATGGAGGTGGCTCTTAAAAAAGTGGTCTGCCAACTTCAAAAGTATGTTGAAAGCCGCGAATGTCCCTTTCCTCATGTTATGAGGGCCGGTGCGGTGTTTATTCCCATGTTGGTGGTCAAAGAGGTGCTGTTTCCTCAGATTCAAGGCGCATTCATAGACCAGGTCCTGCAGGAGCATCGGCTGGAGCTCAGGCCCACCACCCTCTCAGAGGAGAGGCAGCTGACTCCGCTCCACGGAAAGGCCTTCTCTTCCAAACTCCGGAGACTTCTGTCCCTTAAACATCTGCCAGATATATACCCTGATGTCCTCAACCTTCTCTACCATGCCAATGTCTGCAAGTTCCTTGGTGAGTGCTGCATGATTAACTATTATTAGCATAAGACACATTAAGTTTTGAACTGTTTCATAAATCTTATGGATGCACAAAATATTGCTATCATATCAGTTAATGGCCAAAATCATTGTTTTTTAAAAATGTATTTATCATATTAGTCAATATGAGATATTTAATTGTTGGATATTAAATTAAAACTAATTTCCATTTTTACATTTAGATTATCTTTGTTGCCAAGTAACACTAACCTTAAAGGGTTAGTTCACCCAAAAATGAAAATTAGCTTGTGTTTTACTTACCCTCGAAGCATCCTAGGTGTGTATGACTTTCTTCTCTCAGACAAATCCAGTCGGAGTTATATTAAAAATTGTCCTGGCTATTCCAAGCTCTATCATTGCAGTCAGCGGGTGTTGCAGTTGAACAGTCCACAAGTCGTCAAATAAAGCTCGCGCATTCATAATAGAGCTTGGAATAGCCAGGACAATTTTTAATATAACTCCGACTGGATTCGTCTGAAAGAAGAAAGTCATATACACCTAGGATGCCTCGGGGGGTGAGTAAAACACAAGCTAATTTTCATTTTTGGGTGAACTAACCCTTTAAGTTAATTGATCAAATTTAACAACACTGTTAAATGTAATCTTTAGCCTACATTTTTCATATTGCAAAGTATACAGGTTTTATATATATATATATTTATTTATTTATTTATTTATATTATACTGTGCTAAATTCTCCTGTAGCATTTAAAACAATTTATTTATTTTTTTTTTAAATATAATTTGTTTTGACAAAATAGTACAGAATTTGAATATCAACAATGATTTTCGGTTGTCGGCCATAACATGAAACATTTCATGAAACATTGCTTTCTATCTAGTAGTAGTATTTTAATATTGGTGCATCCCTAATAAAACTTTTTGGCACCTCTAATAAAATTGTATTTATTAAATCATTGCTTATTTTTGGATCTGACTGGTACTATGGTGATGATGGTACTTTTATCATTGTTGCTTGAAACATACTGTGGCATATTCGGTTACAGAAAACACTCTTAAGTATCAGACTTGTGGTTCCATTTTAATAGTTCTGTAACAGGTTTCTTTTAAAATAAGTAGTCACAAGGACAGAAGACATTTTACAAACGTTTTATTTTCCATGTTAAATTCACAAATGCATTACTTGGGGTTTAATATCATAGTAACTTTCATAGTACTTGGAAGGATAAATTTGCAAACTGAAACTTTGTGTTATAATTTTAGTACTCTTAATTTTCAGTTCCACATTTCTAAAATAAGCAGAACTATTGTGTTGTCTGTTGGATTTTTAGTTTGTATAAGATCTTACAGAGATCTTACTCTTTAGGTAGAAGGCTTAATATTATATAGTATTATATTATATAATATTAAGGTTTAGTCCTAGATCGAAAGAACAAAAATCATTTTAAATATATAATTTTTTTTCTTTTTCTTTTTTTATATTAAGATCAGCCATACATGAGTTAACCTGTGGTTTTAATGTTCATGTTTTATGATTTTTTTTTTTTTATCATACTTTTGTCATACTTTTTTTGATTTGATACACATTTGTTTTTGCAGATTCCACTGCTACAGATGGTGTCCAAAAAATGCCCAGGTACCTTCTTATTACTTTGTCCCCAAAACTCCTCCTCCAATCACAAATAGTTTTTGTTGACCGTTGTAGAGAGGGTTGTAAATCTTTGAGCTGCTCATGCAATCACAGTTCCTTGCTGGTGCAGTTTTGTTGCAGGTGTGTTTCTGATCAGATATTGTCTGGAACGGAACAGTGATATGCTTTAGGATATCTTTCCGTTTCAGACACGTACATTTCAGGGAAAGAAGTTAGTGTGCTTTTGGAGGTGTGCTAAGGCGGGTGGAGGATGGAAGGTGTTGCCATATGCACTGGTGTTGCATTTCTCACCTGCAGTGCCATTACAGTCCTCCAGGTTTTGACAGCTGTCTGTCATCAGTTACACAGCACTCAATTAGTTTTTTCTCTTTGTACATTTCACAAACTTAGTGAACATAGTTAAAGGTGTAGTAGTTATTTTTTTCTTTTTAAGAAATCCTTATTTTTTCTTTTTCTTTGTTTCCAACTCTTTCTGCTGTGTTCTTCTATCACTTGAAGCCTTTTAAATGATTTCTGACACATTTTAAAATTGCTCTCACCTATTATATTTCATCAAATGGCATATTTTTATTATTGGCATGGTTAGGAAATATTTCTTCTATTATTAGTAACCAGTTCGATCACATTTTATTGGTGCTACTGTCATGTTACCACAAGAATGTTTCTAAAAGCATGTGGAGGGAACTGGAAACAGGGTCTTTATATGCTTTTTAAAAAATTCAACAACATTTTACTCTATGTAACATTTTCAAAATTCAGGCACCAGCCAAAAATCTCAAAATTCAGACTGATTTACACCAACAGTACCTCAGAATGCAAGAACGTGTCCTGTGTGAATGCTTGAACACTTCAAAGTTCTAATTCACACAAAAAGTGACATTTATTTCATCATTTATTTGGCCTCATGTCATTTCAAAACTGTGTGTTATTTTTTTTTTGTCTTTTATGAAACACAAAATATGTTATCCTGGCTGCTCTTTTTTTGTTGTTGAGAGAAAAAAAATGAAAATAAATAAACGCACCATAAAGGTTCATAAAGTGGTGTGAAATCTGAATAGAGATTCAATATTTGCTGAAAATCATGCCTTATGCTTGCAAACATTCAAATATGCTCCATCGAGTTGCTGGGAAAGTTTCCTTTTTTTTTAGAGAGAGAGAGAGCTACTGTTTGCTATGTTATCTGCACCCTCTGTTTGAGTGATTGTCTATTTTCTTAAATAAAGCTGAATAAATGATCATTCTATGCAAACTTTGAATATGCTAATGAGTCTTAAAGGGATAGTTCACCCAGAAATGAAAATTGTGCCATTTATGCACCTTTGTCTTTCCAAAACTTGTATGACTTTCTTGTTCTGTGGAACCTAAAAGATATTGTGAAGAATATTGGGATATTTAAACATAATAGGTAATATTTCTATGTATTTAATGTATGTGTTGAAGAAAGAAAGACATACAGTTTTGGAATAACATGAGACTGAGACCCCGTCCACACGGAGACGTGTTTTGGGAGAGTGAAACCGATATTTTTTGAAACCGGGTCCCCGAGTGGATAAATCTGAAAACGCCGCCCTTGCGTTTTCGTGTGGACAGCGAATCCGTATATTTTCTGAAACAATGACGCCATCAGCCCACGTCTCGCCCCCTAGTCAAGACATCGCTACGTCACGTAACAGCAACAAAAACATGAACAAACACTGAACGATTGTCTTTTTATTAACTAACATTAACACAGATTAATAAATATATTGTTCCATGTTTGTTTGTATACCGCGCGCAAGGTTTATGCGCATAGTCCAAGGCGCCTTCTCCGTTTTTAGTGTATCTCTGTGGCAGAATTACAGTGCCACATACTGGTCTGGCATGTATACTACAGCGTTTTGTGTCGGTTTACGTCTCGCCCTAGTCAAGACATCGCTACGTCACGTAACAGCAACAAAAACATGAACAAACACTGAACGATTGTCTTTTTATTAACTAACATTAACACAGATTAATAAATATATTGTTCCATGTTTGTTTGTATACCGCGCGCAAGGTTTATGCGCATAGTCCAAGGCGCCTTCTCCGTTTTTAGTGTATCTCTGTGGCAGAATTACAGTGCCACATACTGGTCTGGCATGTATACTACATCGGTTTGTGTCGGTTTCGTGTGGACGCAGATATTTTTTGAGACGAGGGGGAAAAAAAGATCGGATAGGGAAAGCTCTGGCTTCGTGTGGACGTAGCCTGAGTAAATGATAACTTTTAGGGTGAACTATCCCTATTCTGCTTTAGTCAATATTAATCCATTGGTTAATAATAATATTTAATAATTAATTGTTCTTTAATTGTAATCTAGCTTTAATAATTGTCAGTCAAGAAATGCTGATACTAAATTCCGATTCTTTTCTTTCTACAGGAGTAGAAACCAGCTTAACATTGAAGAGAGAGAACACGGACGGCTCAGATGAATCAGCCGGTCGTGTGAATGGCACTGAAGAATTCTACCTCGAGTCCTCCAGACCACTCACATGTGTGGACAAGCTGGAAAAACAACTTTGCCTGAAGAGAAAGAAAGGCAGAGTAAAGATTTCCTCCAAGAGGACATTTTTAGAGGAGACCAGTTCATCATCACAAGAGGATGAGTTCACTGAGGAACCAGCGAGATGGAGCGTCGTCAGTTCCTTAGAGAGAGATGAATGGGAAGTGTCTCCTCTGACTTCCAATGAAAGGGGACCACATGTGGAGGTAAAGATCGAAGATGAAACCCAAGAAGAGCCTGAGAACTCTGCCTGGGGGCGACCTTTGACCTCTGTTGACTTCTCCTCTGATAGCACCGGTGAAGAGACCGAAAGCACGTCATTGATGTCTTTTCAGAGCCGCAGATCCAGCTCAGCAGAATCTCAGGGCTTGTCCAAAGGGCCCTCCAGCATGGTCCTCAAGCTGAGGAAGGTCTTCTACAATAAGGGCCGCGGGGGTAGAGTCACCCACTACCAGAAGGTCACTGATTCTTTGGAAGCTCCTGAACGGTTCAGACGCACAGACAGCGATCATTACAGAAAAAAGAAACACAAATCATCCCGGCACAAAAGGCGCCACAAGGACAGGGAGTTTTCTTTCAGTTCATACTCTCAAAGTCATCCATACCTCTCCAAAAAACATGGTTCCAAGCACCGACGCAGATGGGTCCTGCGCTCCGCTGGGCAGTCTGCCCATCTGGCCATGGAGAACAGATATCCTGACCTGGTGGGAAAGAGGATTCGGCATTTGTATGAGGAAAGCGACAAAACAGAAGTGTGGTACAGAGGAGTGGTGCTGCGCATCCATGAGCCACATACCAACCCACTGAAAACTGTATTTGAGGTCAAATATGATAGTGAGCCTGAATGGCAGTACTATCTTGAGCTGCTGTTAGACTATAAGAAAGGATGGTTGAAAGTGGAGGACTAAGTCTTGGCGGTATTAAAGTTTTTATTTTGCACCCGAGAACCGAATTGATTCGAAAATGTGAATATACTCTGAATTGATGAGCAGTGAAGCAGTCAAATGTTTATAAGTCTTGAATTATTCTTTGCGACCCAAAAACTTGACATAACATGACATTGTTGTATGTAAGCAGTGTATGTTCAGTTTCAACTCTCCTTTGTGTTTCTGGTGTCAATAATGTTTCAGTTGTTACTTGTTTAGTTGTTGCCCTTTTTATAATGTTGGCAAACATTCCCAGCAGGTGACATGTTGGTAACCTTGTTTAAGCTTTCCATGTAATTGAATGAAAGGGAATACTGTATAGCAAGATGTTTAACTGTTTACAGAATTATTTTTATATTGGCTGCTGTCATGTTATATACCTGACTTAACACCTTTGAAAAATTTAATTTATTTGGGATTTGCAAATTCATCATGAAGTGCTTTTTTTTTATTAAAACGTACAACACATACATTTTAAGAAAAAAAAAAAAATAGGAAATTGCAACTTCATGTACTACCATTCAGATGTAAGGTTTTTTTAAAAACGTTTTTGAAAGAAGTCTCAAGATCAAGGCTGTATTTATTTGATCAAAAATACAGTAAAAACAATAATATTGTGGAAAAATTGCAATTTAAAAGAACTTTTTATATATTTTAAAATATAATTAACTACTGATGGAAAAGCAGATTTTTTTAGCCGCTTGACTTCAGTGTCACATGATCAGAAAGCATGCTTATTTGTTGTTCAAAAATTTCTTTGAAATCTCGTGCTGCTTAATATTTTTGTGGAAGCCATAATACATTTTTTTCAGGATTTTTGAAGGTTCAGAACACTTCAGTGTCACATGATCAGAAAGCATGCTTATTTGTTGTTCAAAAATTTCTTTGAAATCTCTTGTGCTGCTTAATATTTTTGTGGAAGCCATAATACATTTTTTTCAGGATTTTTGAAGGTTCAGAACAAAAATTATTTGAATTAAAAATGTTTTATAACATTATAAATGTCTTTACTGTCATTTTTGATCCATTTAATGTCCTTGCTGAAGAAAAGTATCCTTTAAAAAAAACTTACTGACCCCAGACTTTTGATTAGTACTGTATCTCACATTTTGACTTTAACCTCTTAGTTACCTTTTTTATTTTTCTGAAATAAGTGGAATAAGTGGTTTCCTTGTGAACTTACAGATCAACTAAAAGTGAGAGGTCAAAAGTACAACAACAAAAAGTGATACGCTACAGAGAAATGTCAGTGATTTGTTCTACATCCCATTTGTCCTGTAGGTTTCATTTTCAAAAGAAATTGCAAAATATACTCTTAAATCTGGTTGCAAATTTTGCTGTCTTAACGCGTTTCTCACGGGGCACAGAGACAAAGACTAATTTAATCTCATATACCTGACCAATTCGAAAGCCCATGTTTTATTATCGTTACAGTTCTTCAGTTTAGACCAGGGGTGCCCAATCCCGTTAGAGAGCGACCTACCTGGAGAGTTCAGGTCCAACACACCTGCCTGTAATTATCGAGTGCTCCTGGAGATCTTAAATAGCTGGTTCAGTTGTGTTCGGCCAGAGTTAGAGCTGAACTTTGCAGAAAAAAAGAGCTCCAGGAACAGGATTGGGCACCTCTGGTTTAGATGAATCAGTTAAGATTGGTCTCCCTCTGGTGGACATTTACATTGTGAACATTAAAATCCAACTCTCAAATGTCTGTCATGACATCCATGTGATTTATTTGTGGATTAATTGCATTAATCCTTTGGATGAGATCCTGTTTTATATAAAGCATAAACATCTTCTAGTGTTACTGACAAACAATCCAAAGCAACAAAAACCCTAGATGCGTCAAACACACAGGCTTGAAATAAACACAAAAGCACACAAACTAAAGCAATGTGCAACATGTTGCACTTTAATATTCGTTTTCTTCAAAATGAACAACTAATTTCTTACACATTTGTACACTATGTATATAAGAAATCAAAAAAATTGAATCGCATAAAGAAAGGATACATGTAGAAAAGTATTAAAAGTTTTTGGATGTCTCAACAAAATGACAGTAGCTGCTTTTTGTTACCATGAATGTTCAAATTGGATGCTCATGAACTTCCTGACATGATCAAATAGGCGTAACTTAATAGCAGTGGCCGGAAGGGGACAGGTAAACACTAAGCTGCATTCAGTGGCAGTGTATAACCATTCCATATTTTGTAGATCACACCGTGTGTCCCATTGTAATAGAAACTACAGGGACCTACAAAGTAAACAGCCACACTTTTTTCCCATTTCTTGTTCTGCAATATGCTTGCATGAAATGTATGTTTATACCTGGAAGACCCTCTCAGCAGTCATCCACGGCATATTACAGACTTGAATAAAAAAAAATTGCATTCCAGAAATCATTCCCAGCACACACAGCAAAAGGATTAACAGGCAACAATGCAAGAGAATGCTATTACTTTGAATGAAAAATGCATTTTAGGACATTTATTTTCATGGAGCACATTTGAAGTACAAAAGAAAAAAAGGAAGAAAATAAAGCCAATATATCAGTCTCACTTCCAGCAGAAAGCGAGGGGGGGGGGGAAATCACCAGTTTGAGACTGACACTTTGGTGTTGTCTGAATATGCCAACTTGATCTGCAATGACTGTCCCACCTGTGTCTATCCCAGAACCCCACCTCTGTTCCCCTGAAGACAGGGTGTCAGTGCTTCAATGATGGTCACGGAGCATCCACACACAATTTGTACAATTTTGCATGAACAAAGTGTACACAAATGCAACATCACAGTACAAAGGTAACATCACATATTCCCTGCAAACTATATCATCACTCAAACGGCCCTTTGGAAACCATTGCGGGTGCAAACGTGATTATTTGACACGAAAAGAATTAAAGCGGTGTGGAACCTCACAGCAGAGATAACCGTGGCTTCCAACTAGCTTTGCGGTGTGCAAAAGAATCGATCATGTGGAAAATGCCTAACCCTGTTTGTCAATGGCTCAGTCAGAACACTTGACTACAGATGTCAAGAAAGCAGCTCAACAGGCCCATCAGTACAATTTCATCTACGTACATGTTGGGCGGGCAGAGAAATAACCTCGAGCCGGGGTCGGGATCGAAGAATGAACTTCAGAGAGACAAAAAGAAAAAATATAAAAGATTATGAGTGAATGTCACTCAGTTTGGCTCTCAGAAATTATTCATATAACTCTTAAAATCATATTACGATTCTTAATACTCCTGGGAGGAGGGAGGAGAATAACAGCAAAGGAGGCAGAGCACAGGAAACCACTGTTCTGTTTGAAAAGTTTGAACTCTTGGAAGAAGCAGCGAATGTTAAACTACCCTCATTTCCTCCAGGAGGGAAAAGATTTCCGAGGGCAAGATCTCACAATGCAAGCAAAAGGAAGATATTTTGCCTTTTTGTTGGATTTCTCAGTCTTGCGCTTCACGCTGCTAACAATACTGTTGAACATGTATTATTTTATTTTTAATATTCTAACTTTTTCATTTAAATATAATTTATTCTTATGCTTTTCTTGAAACAAAAATCTGGAAAAATTATGCAATGCAGGGCGGTTTGCCAGGGAGGCGGCAGCGGAGGTCTGTGCTGCTCATTTGTCATTGCATCAGAGCTATAGTGGGTGGAGTTTGTCTCCAAGAGTCTGTGGTGTGGAGATGTAGCCTCAATCCTCGATGTACTCCCACAGGTCTTTGTCATAGCCTTCATGTACGTGTTGCAGCAGCACTCTCCGTCTGCTCTCACAGTATCTGCACACAAGAGCATCAAAACATGGACTGTTATAAACAAAGAGACGCATGCAAAAGTTTCCTGTAAAGTATGGACATGCTTGAATCCATGGAAATGCACTTTGAATGAAATAAAAGTTGTTTTATGTCAAGGGTTTTCAAACTGGCCAGGAAGGGCGCTAGAAGGTCTGTGGAAAATGTAAGAGATTGTTTTATTTTTTTCAAAGTTCATTTTTTAGGGCCGTCCAAGTTAACTTAAGCATTAAATAATAAGCTTTATTTTTAAATCTTTAGTTGATAATTTATTTTCAAGCTTTTTTTTTTTTGTCCATACAATGAAAGTCAAAGGGAACAGAAACTGTTTGGTTGCCAACATTCTTCAAAATATCTTTTTTAAAGAAAAATAATAAGCTTTATTTTTAAATCTTTAGTTGATCATTTATTTTCAAGCTTTTTTTTTTTTGTCCATACAATGAAAGTCAAAGGGAACAGAAACTGTTTGGTTGCCAACATTCTTCAAAATATCTTTTTTAAAGAAGGTCCTACAGGTTTGGAACGACGTAAGGTTGAGTAAATGATGACCATTTTTATTTTTGGGTGAATTATCCCTTTAAAGAAAATGTGTACACTTGCCTGTATTTATCTTGTACTTTCTGCTTAATGTCCTGCAGAGAATCTTGGGAGATGTCTCGTTCCAGGTATCCAGACAGAACCTCTGTAGCATTCTCCAGATCTGCCTGGTTATTCTGGGTGCAAACACAAACCACGAAACATTTAACATGACATTATTCATGTTTTTACAACACAATCCAACCACCTTTTCAAAAATGATTATCACTGGTTTACCTCGAAGATGATAGACTGGTTGTTCTTCTTGAGGTAGAATGCAAAGACGTAGGTGAACATGAGCGTGGAGCGGCACTGGCACAGCACGTCCACGGCCTTCTTCAGGAACTGCACCTCGATCCACGACATGTTGTGCTGCTGCATCTCCTCCATCTTCTGTTTGACCTGGGCGTACAGCTTGTGCTCGAAGCGCAGGCTCTGCATGTGGTTCATGTAGCGGTTGCAGTAGAACAGGTACCTCTGCAGGGCTGCTCTGGAGCGCTGAACAAAACGCACAAACATATGAAAGGTTTAAAAATGGGACTACAATTTGCATGTTCAGCACGAATGGACTGACATTATTTACCTCTTGAGCATCCCGGGCTGCCTTGGCATCATCCTCGTTATAACGATTACAGTTGTACCTTCGAGTAAAAACACGTTCAAGAAAAAAGTTAAATTAGCCAATAATGTTTTAGACATCAATAAACAAATGTAAAATAAAAATAAAAAAGCTGAACGAGTCACTCTAGGTTTTCCAAAGTGATGTTTGCAAGTGATCTGTAAACGGATGACTCTATGGAACAAGGAGGAGGAGAAAGCTAGCCTTTGAGCTCTCGAGTTTAAGTGGGACCTGTTGATCAAAGATGTGCATATGAAAACGTTGCCTTGGGAAAAGGTAGAAGAGTAGCATTTAGGTTTACCTTAGAGAGAATTTAGGGAATTGAAAGTCACATTTGACTGGTGGATAGTTCTATTTAGGTGTTTGGTTCATAAAGCTTACACAAATACTTCAACCACAGAAATAAAAATAAATTTATAGGAACCCAAATTCCTAAAAATTCATTTGTGCTTCTGTGTTATAAGTATTTGTGTAGTATTTCTAAACCAAACCCCTCTCCCCTCTTGTTAGCTTATGAACAACTGTCAATCCACATTAATTCAAAAGCTTCAAGATTCAAATTCAAAAGCAGACAACTTACAACAATCCTGCAAGTGGCGAACTAACTAACTAACTAACTAACTCTTATTTTTAGGGTCTTAAAAAAAAAAAAGAGAGAGATTATTTTTATTTATTTATTTATTTATTAAATCTTGTAACATTAAAAAAAACATAATAAAAGAAGGTTAGTGGATTGCCAATTGGGAGCAAATTTGAGTAGTTATGTGATAATGACAAATTGATATTAATTGCAACCCATAGGTGTAATTAAACTTTAATTTTAAAAAAGTCATTTAATTTTTGTTGATTTATTATAATTCCATGTAATTTTATTGCATGTATTTAATATTAAAATTATTTTACATTAAACTATATTATTCATATTAAATGATATCCTGCCTTTTGTTTGTTAGTTTTTTTGTTTGTTTTTTAACGCCATGTAAGCATCGGGAATATTTACATGGCAAAAACAAGGTCAGCATCATAATCCATACAATTTTTAATTGTTATATAAAACATTTTAACTTGACATAAAAAAATACATTCAGGTGATATATTACGAAGCGTTTTCTGGCAGTATTATAAAAATTACAGTCCGACAGGATGTGTTTATATCTTGCCTTTTCATTTTACAGGATATTTGTAATATCAACTCTCTGTATATACTATATACAGTCACTGTATATACTAGACCTTGTTACTTTTTTTCAGATGTCTGGCAACTCTTTACTCATGAAGAGAACAAGTTTGTGTGAGAGAAAGTTTCAGAAGAGAATGGAAAGAGAGCAGTACGCACACTGAAAATCAGCTATTGTTTATGTCGACTGGCTACGAGTTATTTAATAAAGTGGTTTGAATTAAACACCTTGTAGACGCTGAGTTTTTCATATTTGCTATACTATCATATATGCTCAAGTTTTCAGCATTATAAAAATGTGATCAGCAAGTTGAGAGATCACGTATCGAATCAATGAAAGTGATTATTAGCTGGTTCCGGTCAGTGGCTAATCGTTAGGAGTCATAGAAACGAAAGGTTTTCTGGATCCATATTTGACCTCAAAGCATAAGTTAATCAGGTTGGAAGTCACTGCAATACACAATCCTTGCAGATACATACTTCAAAATGCATACATTTTCAGCTGTTAATATGAAGTCTTTACAACCTTAAACAACCAAACACCTGGACCTACCAAGCAGAGCCATGTGGCTCCCAGGGCCCCAGGCAAACCCAGCAGAATTCTGCTTTGCAGTTCTGGTTCCGGCACACCATATGGTTGCAGCCACCATCTTTCTCTATGGTGACGTGGCATTTTGGACATTCCTGCAACACAACAGGAAGGAAGTTATTTTTCTGGGTCATCGGAAGACACAGGGAAAAATTTACCACATCAAAATGAGTCTAACCACTGACCTTTGTATTTGCTGCAATCCAGTTTGATGTCTCACTGTCATCATCACATTTTTTAATCCATTTCCTTAACCACTGGGAACGAGAGGTAAAATAGCATCAGAGGACATACAGGAAACAATTCACCATAACAATTAGGACAACTAAAAAGTGAGGTACACGTGATAGAATATTATATAAAAACATGTACAAGAGCATGGAGTTGTGTAAGTGCTTATGAAGGGTTAAATGTTCTCTCTCAGTGGAAGATGATTGTAATGCCCATATGAGAAGCACAAGGGACTAGAAGCTTCCTTTGTTTTTGCCAAGACTACCCCCACAATAACAAGACAAGTCTCTGAAGAGACTCTTAATGCTGAGAGTAGGAGAGGTGGCAGTCTGCTAGCTTTCTTTGTTCAGACAGAAAAACACTTGCCATACCAAATCAACATGATCCCCTGCTTTCTACTGAAATTACTACACTTAAAATGTGCATTAGTTTTTTTTTTTCAGAGCAGTCCTTAACATATTTCAGAATGGATGTCTATTAATGGCATTGGAATGGGGCATTCTACTCATTTTGCCTCAGTATTTAGAGAGAATGGGTGTTATGCACATACAGGGTTTTGAGGTTCATATCAATGTAGAGAAATTAAATAAATAACGGTATTTATGGAAAAGTATGGTCCAGGTTTGTCAGCCAGAAATAACGGCCAAAACTGTGCTTAACTGTGAAAAACACAGAAGGCATTGTTGACAATGAAAAGCTTCAAAAATCATGTACAATGACACAAAACCATGACTCGACATATTTATATATAAACACTGACAGCATTGTTGTACAATTTCAGTTGGTCTTAAAGATTTTAAACAGACAATGTTGCCTCAACACACCTTACACTTCACTGGATCGTGCCAATTTTCTCCACAGTTGAAGCTGCAAAATAATTGAAAACATTAGCATTCTCTCATCAAGCACAAATATCATGAACACAAAAATCATTTGATCTCTTTAAAATTATATAATATATAATACAATTATTTAAAAGAAAAAATAATATTATTTCACAATATTACTGTTTTTTTACTGAATTGTTGATCAAATAAATGCAGCCTTGGTGAGCATAATATATACATACATATACATAAAATGACTCTTTGCTCTAATGGCTCTAATGAGTCTTTGCTTCCCAAAATCAACAAGTAGCTGTGAAGGCTGGATAAGATTACCAGTGCCATCTAGGGAACATGTCTCCTGGGTTCTAGTGTCACTGGCTTGATCAGGTTTTTCATGAGCTGGTGGAAGCCCTAAAACTGATCTGAGGTCACGTTCCAAAAGTATTTGATCTCATTAGGAGTTCAGTGTCTTACCAAAACTGCCGACCACACTTGCACCGTACAGGTTTGGCATCTGGGTACTGTACTTTGACAACGTGATGACAGTCAGGTGCTGGGCACCATTTTAACAGTCGGTTACACTGCAGAGGAAGAGAACAGAATAAACCAAATTGACAAACCAAAAATCACAAGTGAAACAACTGAATGCTGATGATTCATTTTTATCAAGCATTATTTGATCAATGTCTTGTTTCAATAAACTTTATTTTAAATTGGCCGATATCTTAAACTTTTTATTTATTTGCAGGTTTAAAAAAAACAAAACAGATTTTCTATGTGGTATCAGACTTTTCGACCACACTATATAACAGAATGGAATTAAATCATACCTCTACAAAACTATTGGTTATTAAATGCTGGTACTTCAACTTCACTTTTGAATCTGTAATCAGTCGCCTGTTGAAATAATTGAGATATATTTAGTTCACGGAAAAACAGACATACATGCTTAAATCCTATATTTATTTTCCACCAAAGGGCACAAAGTGCATACAAAAAGATCAGACCCTGTACCTGCATCACAAAAGCAGCAGGGAGATCATATGTAGGTTAAGACAGCTGTGCATATCCCAAATAATCTAATTGAATCGACAGGATGTGCAGTGTTGTGACTCATACCTCCAGCAAGACAGGGTAACAGAGTGTCCTACTTCTGACTAGGAATAAACACTATCAGCTCATCTAGGATAGCCAAAATATACTTCAGGACACTGAGCTAAGAATAATGAACTCAACAAGGCTTTCGTACAGTATATCACAAGCAATGGTGACGTGAGACAGAGACCCTATAAGGGAGTGGAGATAGACTACTCTTAGAAAAATAAATGGGAGAAATTTTAATGATGTAATTCTTTAAACAATTTCAATACTGCGATTAATATATTGTTGTTGTTTTTTTTAAACCAACTGCCTACATAAAAAGTGTGGCGGCAGAGAGAACTTACTTTCCTTCAAAAAACACAAAATAATTTACTTAAGTCTTTCTATAAATATTCCTTTCTCAAACACTTACATGACTGTGCTGTCATCCACCAAAATATCACAGCTATGAGCAGGACAAGAAATGGTCTAGAGCGGAAACAAACAAGCTTGTGTTACAATAGGTCAGAAAAACAGACAAAATGTCAGTTGGCACAGAAAAAATCTGCTATAGCCAGTATGAATAGTTCAATACCTAAACATGAAATAGCTGCAACATGTACATCAGCCCATCAGATTGACAGGCTGCTACCTCAAGCGTATTTGCGTGTGTGCTCTCCGAAGAGCATTCACAGTGTAAATGCAGTGGCTGCAAATTGTTTATAATATTAAGCAAGCAATATTGACACTGCTATTTACTTTTTTTTTCCAAAGACAGTTAAATTCACAATTACAAGCAGATTTAGCAATTACAGATATATATCATAGTATATATCATAGTTTCCACAAAATGTAAAAAAAAATGTAGTTTTCAACATTGACAATAATAAGAAATGTTTTTGAGCACCAAATCAGCATATTAGAATAATTTCTGAAGGATCGTGTGACACTGAAGACTGGAGAAATGGCTGCTAAAAATTCAGCTTTGTCATCACAGGAATATATTACATGTTAAAATATTAAAATACAATTTTATTTCAAATTTTAATTTCACAAATATTGCTGTTTTTACTGTATTTTTAATCAAATAAATGCTGTCTTGGTGAACATAAGAGACTTCTTTCAGGAAAAATAAATAAATCTTACCGACCCCAGACTTTTGAAATGTAGTGTATACCGGTATTATTAATTTTGTTTACTACTCTAACTTTTTAAATAAAGGGGTGTTTGTATTAGTTGTTTCTGTGGCATTGTGAATCACAAAATTTCACTGGTATTAGAAACAATTACTGAAATTTTGGTATCATGACATCAAAGGTTCTATGTACTAAGAGTTGGAATATGTACCTGTCCCATTCCTTCCTCTATGATTTTGGTGGTTAAGTAATCACCCCAGCACTGCATGCAGAACTTGTGCCCACATTCCAGACCAGTGAAGTACTGCAAAAGAACAACCAACACCAAATCCACATTTAGGGAAAGTTACAATTAATTTTATTTATTTATTTATTTAGTCATTTAGCAGACGCTTTTATCCAAAGTGACTTACAAATGAGGACAATAAAAGCAGTCAAAACTAACAAAAGAGCAACAAGACAAGTTTTGGTTAGCCTAACGCAGTACACGTAGCAAGGTGTGTATATATATACAATGAGAGGTAGAGTTGAGTGTCATCAGCATAGCAGTGATATGAAAAGCCATGTTTCTGAATGACAGAACCTAGTGATGCCATGTAGACAGAGAAGAGAAGTGGTCCAAGTACTAATTATACAATTAATAACACAAGCAACTTCTAAAAACAGTGTAAATGTCCATTTCCAATAGTCAATAATAAATGTAATATATTTCTTCTTTTAGGGTGGATCTTGCAACAGTGACTCAATAACTCAGTAACACAGGATACAAATAACAAACACCGAAAAACATTAAACCAAAAAAAGCAATGAAACAAATCCTAGCTAACAGCTATCCAGTGTTGGGTGCCCATGAAACACAATGAGCCTTGTTGTTCTCTTCAACAGATCGATACAACCAACAAGACTGTTTTTTGGCTCAGACAAATCAGTTCTGAGCAGGTGACAGAAGAGTCAGTCGTAGTGATTATCTACCGCTCCTACAAAGCATCCCTTTGTCATGCGTTTTACAGTCTCAGGCCCCCCGGTAGGAAATGCCTGGTTCTCTCTCTTGGGACAACAGACAACGTGGCAAGAACAAATCAGCTTAATATTTGTGGTAGGACTGACGCAAGCAGAGCATTGCTTACAACAATATCTCAAGTAGTTTAACAGCACTGTGCAGCGCTAATGGTATTTAGGGAACATCTCATGGGAACTGAGTGGTGGTCAGCTTTATGAAGCAACACATTAACATCGAAATGACAATTTGACATCAGGTCAAACTGAATGTCCTAGTAAACCGATACTTTAAACACATCCACAATCTGATTAAAGCTCTTAGTTAAGCAGAAATCAAACTGATAAGTTTGCTGTATCGTGTGGCCCCAACTGATCCTTTGTTTTAAGCAGACAAGCCGTGAGGCAGGGACTTCCTGGTTGACGCTACAGTTAAATAGTTCATAGTCACGATTCAAAGCAATAAATAGAACAGTTTCCAAATCCCTGCTGCTTAATCCAGAGTTTTCTTTCAGACAGTTGCTGGCTCTCATGATAAAGCTGATCAAAACAATACATGCATGCATGCACGCATGCCATCCTTTCACTGACACACACACATTTCTCAAGGTTCCCTGCAAATCCGAAGACCCGCCTGTTCCTCTCCTCAGTTGCTTGGTATACAATATGAGTAATCCAGTGAAGAGCTTAATGGTGAAAGGAACTCATTAGAAATCCTTCCTGCCCACTGAGACACTGTAGCGTGTAGCACAGAGTGGCAAACATGAAAACACAGATGTCAAAATAATACTGCATACCACTTTCACATATCCCACAACGCAACAGCATCCCGTCCAAGTGGTAAACAATCTGTTCATACTGCCATGCGATTCAACAGATTCACTGAAACAACCAGGCACAGATGGAATCTGCAGACGTTGCATCTAATGCGCCGATTTTCTGAGGAAATATACAGAATTCTGTAGAATGGATGTAAATACATTAAATACACTACGGTATAATTTGGGGTCTGTACATTTTTAAAGGAACGAATGCAAGGATGCATTAAATTAATCAAAAATTACACTTGCAAAAAAATCCATTTTCAATTGTTGCAAAAAATCAATTTCAAATAAATGCTGTTCTTTTAAACTTTTTAAGCAGTAGAACTGTTTTCGAATGTGAAAATAGTAAGAAATGTTTCCTGAGCATCAAATCAGCGTATTAGAAGGATCATGTTACACTGAAAACAAAATAAACTGTGCCATCAAATGAATAAATTACTTTTTTAAAGTATATTAAATTAGAAAAAGGTTATTTTAAATCGCATTTTCTGACAGCACAGAATTAGCAACTCAAACATAATAATAACACTGCACAATATTACTGTTACTATAATGTATTTTTGATCAAATAAATGCAGCCTTGGTGAGCATAAGAGACCCCCAAATGTTTGAACAGTAGCATATGTTAAATGGAGCTGAGAGTACTACACTTTTTATTGGCTGAAAGTATAATCAAATTAGCCATAATGTCTAATAAAGAGCATTCCAAGGGAAGTGAATGTGCAAAACTCTGTGAATGACGGGCACAGATTCCGTGTGAGCCTGCTAATAAGCTATCAGCACAGCAGCCATGTAAATGGATTAATCAGAGGCAACGAAAGCATTTCGGCTGGGGGGCACTGACCGAGTTAGGATAGTTGAGATAGCAGATCTGACATGGCATGTCCTGTGCCGACGATCTTGTGTTCATGAGGCGTGTCCGAGACTTCTTGCTGGGGTTTATAACGTGACACTCTGAAAATAGCTTGTCCAGGTTACCATCAAAGTACCTGCAAAGAGGTAAACGGTAGATTTTTCTCAAAATTTGTTGTTTCAGTATTGAATAAAGACAGGTGCTAGCTGACTAATAATTTGGTGGAAGGAAATAAAGCACACAGAACAATTACCTTTCCATCAGCTTTTCTTTGTCCCAGTTAAAATGACTAAGTAATATTCTAGTGATTGTAGCAGGATTCTGTAACAAGAGAGATACATACGAGAGATGCATACAAGAGAGGCATACATTTTTTTATTACATCGAGAAAAAAAAAAGACAAAGCAAGCATATTTATTCATTTAAAATTTAGTATGATCACTTATTCTTTTAAATATTTTAATATGTACAGGTCAGAATAATTATGTTGTTTCGTTTTTACATAAATATATCTGTTACGCTGAATGATGATGGAACATTATTTCACCCATATTTTGATGGGGGGTTTTTTTCACACAAGTCATTTGAAACAATTAATTAGGCACTTTACTTGCATTTAACATGCTTTCTGTGTATATAAAATCACTTTTGTAAACTTTATTTGATGCTGTCAGCAAAAAAGGTCTTTGACCTATATATATATATATACACACACACAATTATTCAGTTATACCTCTGACTACCATAACACACAAAATAGAAAATATTAATAAACTACAAATTTAACTAATATCCATTTAATGGTTAAAATCACCAGTTTTTTTGCTTAAATTATGGCTAGATTAATAATTTGTCAAGGAAACACTTGATATTGATTACCGCCATTATTATTATGTGACAAATGACTAATTAAAGCCTAAATAACTGCTAGCTGGTGTCATGAACAACACTCCAAAGAGCAGCAATGATGTGATTTCCACTGTGTTTAGACAACAGAGTTCCTCCTTGCCCGTCAGGGAGAGAAAGCCTGAACTACAGTACTCCAAAAAGGTTATTTGGGCTGACATGTCAAAGGAGCATATTGACAGGCAGTCCAGAGGGATGCTGGGAGACGTGACCACCCTAACTCGACGTTCCTCAACTAAACCAAAGTCTTCTTTCCGTTCTGTTGAAAATGTAAGGCAGGTCTTCTAGAACAAGCTTGAACTGTACTGGGACAAACACAGCAGATACTCTTAAAATAGAAACATATAGGTATGAAGTGAGCCACAGCATTAAACACTTCAACTTATCACAGTAACAGCATGTAAACATAACAAAATGCATTTGCTGACGGCACAGAACGAGCAAATCTAATCAATTAGCACACAATCTGGAAATTAACCAGCATAAACTAAACAAAACAAAACTGCGGGACGCAGAGTGAAATGTCGAGCTTCAGGAGACAGTTAATACTCCAAACAGCCTGTGGCTATGACACTGCAGCAGAAAGCAAACATAAATCATTACTCAAATTCACTTTGCTGGGCTATTTTAGTGCTCTTTAATCAAACATAACCAACCATGATGAAGCATAGGCTCCGCCATGTTGTTGTCGGGAGCAACTAGGTAACTCTCACATGCTAACGCGACCTACCCCATATCCCTGCTTAACAGACGACGACGAAGACACCTTCTTCTTCATCAGACTAGCAACAACCTCCCCTGAAAACCTATGAACACGTCGCAATGTAGTCTCTGGTGTACTTAAATTTGGGTTGTATGCTCGTGGTTAGCTTACTAAGCTAGTGTGACCAGGAATAAGGGGTTCTAATAAAAATGGAGTGATTTACAATATTATTATTTTACTTTATATGTGACGTGGGTTGTCATATGTTAAAATGCAAACATTTTGGCAATACAAATGTAGTTTTGTTTAAGTAAAGCGCATATAATGGGACTTAGCGGTCTGATTTTGTATGCAGGTGAACTAGAAGCTAGTTAAGCATCTTATGTCATTACTGGATGTGTTAAGGACAGGGAAAAGGCTAGGCTGACGCAAACCTTCTCATTCATATCTGTGATCATGACCATATATTTATCTTGTCGACGTACCAACGATGGTTTTAAAATCAGTTTGGTTCAAAGGACAGCTGATGCATTTTTCATGTCTCTCGTGTTGTCAACTGGGGGCAAAGTTTCCCAGAGCAATGTAAAAATCTCCTCTTTTGTTATAACGATTAATCCAGGGTGATCTAAGCTCAGGGGAAGCCCTAAAAATACTTACCTGGATGACCTCGTTGACCTCCCTGATACACTCCACCATATGCTGCAGGATCTGTTCGGCGGTTAGAACTTCAAAGCGGTAGTCTTCCTCATCCTGACCGGGCCCGAGGCCGCTGCCTCCCGTCTCCCCGCAGTCGTCTCGCTCTCCGCCGGCCACAACGGGATCAACCAACTCCACCTCACCGAGCTCCAGGGTGTCGTCCGCGGTCTCCTCTTCGCCGCTGTCTTCGCTGCATTCCTCTTCCTCGTCGTCGAATTCGTAATTGTAACCCTCGTCCGAGTCCATGACTGGACTGCGTTTAATGTAGCGACACGCCAAGTGGGATATGTTTGATGTGTATTATTTGGCAGACAGAGGTGTATTATTTGGCAGACAGAGCAAAACAAAACGAGAATACTTCTTTAGCTTGTTAGCATTCCAGCTTTTCTAGCAGCAGAGAAAACAACAACAGAGGAGCGACGCTGCTGCTGGGCCAACAAAGAGACGCAGCGTCACGGGCCGACGCTGGGTGACGTCACGTGCGTGACACAAAACAAGACTTAAAATAAAGTTGTTTGGCTGCTGCTCAATTAAAGTGTTTATGTGCTATCATATAACGTTACTGAATTTCTTTAAAAATACATCAAAAAGATAAAATACATTTATATTAATGACGAAGTAAAAAAAAGTATGTTAATCTACTTTGTATATGTTCAATGTAACATTTGTTTTACTATTGTTTCTGTTGAATATTGTTCTTGAAAAATTTTGGGGAAAAAATACTGGAATAAGACTGGGATGTGTGGGAAGGATTAGTGTATCTGATGTGATATTTTATTTTAAACATGACATGTTTAAATAAACATGCCCACTGCTCTGGGTGTGTGTTCACGGTGTGTGTGTGTTCACTGCTGTGTGTGTGCACTTTGGATGGGTTAAATGCAGAGCACTAATTCCTAGTATGGGTCACCATACTTGGCCACATGTCACGTCACTTCACTTCACTTCACATTTTGCATTGAAAATAAATACATAGTACAGCTGTTAATAATATTTAGTAAACATACATATAACATATAAGAAAAAAAATAGCCATTTTACAAACCAAATTTCACACATTTTATAAATGAAGTTGTATCATAAGAAAAGTTAAAGGAAAAAAAATCATAAAATCATTGTATTGTGGCTTTGTATAAATATTTACATCTGTGTTGTTGTGGCATAGTTTTTCTCTCTACTTTCTCTTTTTATTATTTATTTATTATTATTATTAATTTGTCCTGTAAATTAATCGCAATTTTACACATTTAAAAAATATATTTTAAAAAAGGTTCCTTCAAAACAGTTTAGGGAAAGGAGCCATATTTGTATGGATTTTGGTTCACATTGTACATGCCCTTCCTTATACAACTGTTGAACAGAAGAACATTACAACTAGTGTCTTAATAATACGATAGATAGATAGATAGATAGATAGATTATATGTTATGGTAGCAGAAATAATAAAGCAGGTCAGTATTAAAATCATAACAGACCGGACCTGTTTTCTGTGTGGTGGTGGCTCTTGGTATGATCTTTTAAAAGTATGCAATTCTTTCAAATTTAAACACTTACCGCCTAACTTACTAAAAGCTCATTAAATAGAAAAGGCTAAATGAACAGCTACATCTAACGCCTATATAATGGTCTGGAAAATCCTTCTGCCTGCTCTTGCGTTGTCCAGTAACTCAAAGAGGCGGAACCGAATAAAAGGAAAGTGTTTTCTACCGAACACATTTCGAACAAGAACGCGTTCTCCGGTTGCCGTGGCAGCAGCGACTTCAGGAAGAACGTTCGGGCGATACATGATGGATGCTCGAGAGATAGGTAATTAATTGTTAAAAAATATTCATAAACTTTTGAATTGAAAATAAATCCTTGACCACAAATCCAGTCGTTTGATTGTGCACTGCCGTCCTGGCGTCTTTAAAGCTCCAGTGGGCCAGCCATGCACCTGCACTTCTACTAGCTAGCTTACGGAAATCTGGCAGACTAGTTTCATAATTGTGATCGGATGTGTAACATGTGTTCGCAGGAAAATAAAAATGCTAGCTGTGTTTTTGTGACCTTATTTAAACATCTCTATATTAACTTTCTATAAAACCCTAAAGATCTGCTGGGTGTCAACGAGAACATAGTTGAAATGCAGAATTTGGAAGAAGAGGACTTTGCTGTTTCAAAGTAAGTGATATCGTTTGTTTTCTTTAGTGAAAATGCGTGGAACTTTATCGAATTAATTTACACTTTTTCTTCTTTTATCCATAATATTTTGCCTCTCCAGATCATCGGACGCTGATGCAGAATTTGACATGATTATTGGGAACATCGAGGATATTATAATGGGTATTTATATGCCTATTATTCTATTAAATCATCCACAGTCACTTATGACAACAACTGTTAATCTTTAATATAAGGTTTTAGTATTCATCTATAATAAGTGTGAATATCACATAATCTGTCAAGAACATGTCCCTGTTAATTTTGGTGGAAAATGTACTTAATATACATTTTTTAAATTTGTGTATGCAAAACGTAATTTAGTTTTCTTTCTTTATTTTCTTATGGTTTGGGATGAAACGAGACCTGGACATGCATTCATGCAATTCACCCAACTGAATTATAACGGACACATGCGATTTTCTTCACAGAGGATGAATTCCAACATCTTCAGCAGTCTTTCATGGAGAAATATTACCTTGACTTTGATGACTCCGAGGAGAACAAGCTCAGCTATACAACTATTTTTAATGAATATGTATGTGGTATTTTAAGCTTTATTTTATCACGTTTATGACCCTTGTAAAGATGGAAATACTGTATTTAACTGTCATTTACAAAATTTTGCTATCTCAGATTGAAATCCTAGAAAAACAACTGGAACAGCAGTTGGTGGAGCGAATTCCTGGATTCAAAATGGATGTCTTCACCCATTCACTTAAGTATGCTATATGAATTCATCTCTTTTTCTGGGCCTGAGTATAGTGATCAGGCTTGACGGTGACTGACAGTATTTCTTTTACACTGACAATATCATGTATACTGTTAAATATACAAAAAAAAAATTCAAAGTAAACAATATAGACAATAGCAATTCAGTCTTAAAGGTGCAGTAGGAGATCTTGGAAAATGCTAACTTTAGCCTGATAGCACTGAAAGCGAACGTCCCACCCTCCCTGCAATCACCGTCCAAAGCCACGCCCCCTGAACGCATTTACGCTCACAGACCAGAATACCAGAGACAACATTACTACACTAACAGAATATACAAATACATTTAGACCACTTAATGATTGCTATCGGGATGTGAAGAGACTTTCAACCAACATAACAAAAAAAATTTCTGAAGACAATCATCTATTGCACCTTTAAGTCAGTATAAAACAGGGGTTTTCAGTCATTTAAGACCTCAAATATGATCATCCTCGTATAAAGGGCCTCTTCCTAAAATTTAGAGGGCAGCTATCAGAGCTGGGTAGTAACTGATTACATGTAACCTGGATTACATAATCAGATTCCAAAAATTAAGTACTAGTAATTAGATTAAATTACATTTTAAAATACTCAGAATACAGTTACTTTTTTATTAATTACATGATTACATATTCACACAATAGCAATAAATAATTCATCATTTCTTGATTCCTCTTTTTCATCTTTTAAATGCTCCTTTCTAAAATTGCCTACCGCTTATATACACTCAGAAAGTCTTCCTGTATTGTGGACATTTACACAAAGACCAGTCATTAGTCAGGTGGCTACACAGCATTTGACCACTGGATTTACAAAAATCATTTCAGGTTTAAGAAGTGTTTCAACATTGCATCAACTGATCACATTAATTTTTATTTGAATTATCACTCAGTAGGTTATTTAATCATGTATTACTATGTCTTTGGAAGTTTTGTGTGTGTGTGTGTGTTTCAAACACATTAAAATGCACAAATTCACATTATTTCTTGTTTTGTTTTCGTTTTTTTAAAATAAGAGATTTTAAAATAAATATTTTAATATTTTCACGGTTGATGGTTAATGGTTAAATGACATGCGGTAAACAAATAAAAATTTGATTCTGTAGTAAGTGTTGGTTGATGGTATTTTTAAACTATTTATTTTAATTTGGCATTTTTTTATGATTTAATTAATTATTAGCTTTTCATTAAACTCACAAACCCCCTGCAGTTCTTTTACGAACCCCAGTTTGGGAAACCTTGATTTAATTATTTTCTTACTCTTTGTATTTTTATATCAATATGGTACAAGATTATCCTATTTAAATCAAACGAGTTAGGTCAAAAGTACTCTAAAAGTAATCAAAAAGTAGTTAGATTATATTACCAGAAATGTGTAATGTAATGGATTATGTTACTAACTACAATTTTTGTCATGTAATTTGTAATCAGTAAGGGACTACAATTTGTAGTAGTCTACCCAGCTCTGGCAGCTATATATTTCCACGTACAAACACCCCATTTATACTGTAAAAAAATATCATAAATGTGTAAAATAATGTATGGAAAACATTTCGTTTCTATTACGTTACATTATTACCTTTTACTACTCACAATAGTTCTGTTAGTTGTATTATTTATGTATTTAAAAAAAAACCTGCTCTAAAATGTCTTATTGTATTACACATAATTTACCACTAGATGGAGGTATTTACATAAGATGGTATTTGCATAGAACATTATTCCCTAATTGTGACCTAAATTACTTGTGTTTATTTGTAATCCTTCTTTTCTCAATTAGACAGCACAAAGATGAAGTCTCAGGTGACATACTAGACATGCTACTCACTTTCACTGACTTTATGGCCTTTAAAGAGATGTTCATTGATTACAGAGCAGTAAGTAAAAATCTGTTCTTTTTGTACTACAAAATATAGGATTCATAATGTAAAATAATGTGTATTTGGATTGTGTTACAGTTCAGAGGAAAGCTGTCCTGCCCAGTTCAAATGTAATTCTTGGCTATAATAAAAGAACTGAAATGTCATCACCTAAGATAAAACTTTGGCCTACTTTTCTACTATCATGAACAGAAGCTATAAACCTGCCATAGTCTGTGGGAGAAACTAATTTGCCCAATCTTCTTTTTATAGGAAAAGGAGGGTAGAGGATTGGACCTTAGTACCGGACTGGTGGTGAAGTCTTTAAATTCTGCTTCTGCTTCACCTCTGACCTCCAGCATGGCCTCACAATCGAACTGAACCAATGGGCATTTCATGTAAATGATCAGTCAACACATATGATTATTCCCATGTATATTTAGATGAATATTTATTGAAAATTCCTTTCTGACTCATCCCAAAACAAACAGACACTGTTATACTAACTTGACAGAAGGGAATCAGTGTTTAATTTAGGTTAATGTTTAAACGTAACATTCAGGTTAACTGTCAGCTTATCCGGTATGACTTCTCTTTAGCAGTATTCATATGATCTGTCACAAAATCCACTTAGTGTGGATCAGTCTTTCATATCTTGTTGGCCTACAGCGCAGCAAAACACTATTGCTGTTTCTGTCCAAACTGATGTAGAAAGCTGTAATGAGCATGTGAGTATCTCAAAGCTGCCACTTTATTGCACTTTTTCATATATATAGAACCCCCTCATTTTAATGGTTAAATCCTTATACAACATAATGTACCAAAATAATTCCTTTCACTTGACAATCATAAAGGGCTTTTCATTACAAAAGTATTATACAATATGCATGATATGACAACAGTTCTAAAAGACCCGTTTTTCATTTACAAGACTTGCAGTTTCCCCAGGTGAAATATTACAGAATAAAAAAATAAAAAAAGGTGTTTATACAGTTACCAGAAACAATGCAAATAATCTCATTCAGTTTTTCATGCTTTTTAATGTGATGTTGAGTCCATGTTTTGGATGGCTCTCATATCTTCAGTGACGATGAGAAGGAAAGACACAAAAGAGCTTTTCAAAACGAACAATACTTAGTTTTGTTGATGTATACATTACAAATTTCAGCCTTTTTTCTCCCTTCTTAGAAGAATGTGTTGTTCTTACTAGATGAATGTTGCGTAATTGTGTATATTTGTATGTATATATATATATAGACACATTTGAGCTTGTGTGTGAAAGAAAGAAATACAATGGTTCTTTATTTTTTATCAAACCATTTTTATGCTCAAAACAATTAATCAATTACATTCTTAAGCATAACTTCACAATAATTCAAGAACCTCACCACTTAAATACATATTTAAGTCATTTAGTGTATCTTAAAAAAAAATAGTACACTACTGTTTAAAAGTTGGGGCTCTTAAGATTCTTGTATGTTTTGTTTTTTTTGTAACTCTTAATGCTCACTAAGGCTGCATTTATTTGATCAAAAAGTACAATAAAATATATATTTTGTATATATTTAATATTGTATATAAAAATATATTATAAAAATATTGTGAAATGTTATTACAATTTAAAATAATGTTTCTACATTTTAAAATTTAATTTATTCCTGTAAGGGTAAAGTAGATTTTTTTTTCTTCTGGAAGCCATGCTACATTTTTTTTATTCAGGACCCTTTGATGAATAGGAAATTCAAAAGAACAGCATTTGTTTGTTTTTTTAATAGAAATCTTTTGTATTATAAAAGTCTTTACTGTCACTTTTGATCAATTCAATGCATCCTTGCGGAGTAAAAGTATTAATTATTTATTTAAAAAAAAATCTTACTGCCCCCACGCCTAATGCACATAAGCATACACACAATGTCCATGTTTTATACCATCAAGCAATCATGCTGGGCACAGTTATACAGAAGGGCTTTCGGACGTTCCTGAGGAGGATTTTCAGCAATGCTAAATAATCTGAGCAGTATCCCCTTCGAAGTGTCCTCACATAGTGAATGAGACGGTTAATCCGAGGATGGTCTACACAGGCACTGTACTCCCCGCTGCGTTTTGCCCTTCACCCCTCCAGTCCAAATAGGCAAAGTAGCTGCTAGCTCCATATAATAGAGTCAGCACTATGGCAAAGAACTGCAAGAAAAGATGTATGATCTTACATATTGTACTCAAGTATTTAAGGGTTAGTTCACCCAAAAATGAAAATTCTGTCATTAATTTCTCCCCCTCATGTCGTTCCAAACCTGTAAGACCTCCGTTCTTCTTCGGAACACAAATTAAAGCCCTATTCGCACGGGATTAGTATTATCTGGGGACCTTGTGTGGTTTGCGGGGGAATTTTTACTTTACAAATTACAGACATGTCCGATTCGCACGGGATTAAGATCACAGACAACCTCCGCAATTATTACCAATGACTGGAGGTCACCAGGTAATACTAATCCCGTGCGAATAGGGCTTAAGATATTTTTGATGCATTCTGACAGCTCTCTGACCCTCCCATAGACAGCAAGGGTACTACCACAATCAATTTTCATTTTTGGGTGAACCATCCCTTTAAAAGTTTGCCCAAAAGTATGTTCCCAAAATAAGATATTTTTAAAATGTCTGTTTTTTTCCCCCATACAATAAAAGTTAATGGTGTTCAATGTTGTTTTGGACTCCAATGACATTCATTGTATGTGCAAAAACTTAAAATAATCTTAAAAATAAGAAAAAAGAAAGCCATACAGGTTGGGAACAACGTGAATGTGAGTAAATAAATTCATTTTTGTGTGTGAACTGTCCCTTTAAGAACTTAATAAGAACGTAATCCTTAATACAAGTTAAACAACGGATAAATTATTTCAGGGCATATAACTGTTTTACAGGAAGGTATATAAACAGCCATTGAGCAGATATGTAGATTTAAAGATGTTGTAATAACTTGGAAACTTAAGCTGTTGACCTTTACACATGGAGGAGGTATAAACGGTGATTACACTCTTATAGGCATTATAGGTTTGTCATGTGCTTGCTGCACAATTTAATCTGGACTCTGTCCGATGTGCTTTTAAAGCCCTATAAAACACACATAGCACTCTACAACCTTGCTTTTGAACTCTGACAGTTTCACATTGTAAACGTCTACTAAAAGCCTTTTATTTGATCAACAATACTGTATTAAGTATTTCAGTGATGAATAATGCTTTCACCAGATAAATGAAGGCCCTGCTTCAGATTAGATGTTTTGGCTTAAAACATATTGATGAATATTATTAATTATTAATTTTTTAAGAAAGCCCCATCGACACTACCATTCAAAATCTTGGGGTCAGTACACTGTAAAAAATGACCGTGAATTTAACGGTAAAAGACTGTAAAAATGCTACAGTAAAATCCTGTTAAATGGTTAACGGTAAATTCCCCTACTATATACGGTGAAAAACTGTATTGGACATTACATGTATTGGACATTCATTTTACGGTAATATATCGTTTTTGGAAGTGAAAAAGACCGTATAATTTACAGTGAATAACCGTAAATTTACATTTCCAGAATTCCCTGCGTTACATTTCAAATTTGATGTTTTTTTGTTGAAATAACTATGTTTCTTTTTAGTTTTTTCTTATCAGTTTTGTATATTAGGGTTGTGCGTTACACCTAATGTTGTTCAGTTAATGTTTATTGCATTATTTCAGTTTCATGTGTGTTACCATGATGGTGTTTGGTGTTTGTGTGAATGACACTGTGCACCTTCTATATATGTTATTATTTAAAAGCTGCTTGTGATAGGCTTTGGTTCATCGTGTGACTTTCTCATCACCACCTGCATTTGGTGGTTATCAGTGTATTACAAAGGTACAAAACAGATTTTAGTACTTCAATAGGTTGGTATATAATAACATTTTATCAGTTAATGAAATTACGGTATTTAACTGTAAATTTAAGTTAAAACCGTAAAACCTAAAACGTTGCTACCGTATTTTTTACGGTAAAATTCCGGCAACCACAGCTGCCGGTTTTCTACCGTAAATTTTACGGATTTTTTTTTACAGTGTAAGATTTCTTGATTTTTTGAAAGATGTCTCTCGTGCTCACCAAGGTTAATTTATTTGATCAAAAATACAGTAAGTTTATAAAATATCAGTTTAAAATAAATATTATTTAAAATCTGATTTATTTTTGTGATGCCAAAGCTACATTTTCAGCATCATTTCTCCAGTCTTCAGCCTCACATGATCCTTCAGAAATCATTCTAATATGCTGATTTGGTGCTCAAGAAACATTTCTTATTATTATCATCATGGTTGAAAAGTTTGCTGCTTAATATTTTCTGGAAACCATAATACATGTTTTTCATGATTCTTTGAGTATTGATTTCTTGAGAAAAATCATACTGCTCCCAAACTTTTAAACGGTAGTTTAAATATTTGTTAGTACTTGAGAGTATTGCTGACATTTGAATGGCCTCATCTGGGTGAGCAGTGTGACACCATGCTATTATCAGTGGGTGTTTCACAGATAAGCCTAACTTTACTTTAGATATGAGGTAGGATGGACACACCTCTCTCAGCTCATAGTATTTGTGAATGTGTCTAGAGTGTGTTCAGGAGATGTTTTCACTCACTGCAGAAGCTCCCAGATGACCATGCCACGAATACCAGTGTGGTGGAACGGAAACTGCATCAGCCAAAAAGGCAGTTATGTATAGAACAGCTGCAACTACATAGAACACCATGAGCTACAAGGAGGAAAGGAAGACAGAATTACAAATTTGATTTAACTGACAAAGTCACAAATGATATACAGTAAGCTATCTCCTCTATTAGAGGAGTAAGTGTCTCACCACTAAAGGCCAGGGCACTGAGGGTAAACTCTGATAAAACCTCAGCAGCAGCACAACAAACAGGGCAATGCTCAGAAGCCACAGCGTCACGCTGACAAACATCACCCAACCATAAGCAGGATCCGAGGTGTAGCTGGTAGTGGCGATCAGCGCCCACACCAGTAATCCAACAATCTGAACAGAAGATGGAGATGATCGTATGTTAAACATCAATGACAAAATACAGCCACTTGAAGGGTTAGTTCACCTAAAAATAAAAATTCTGTCATCATTTGCTCAACCTCATGTCGTTCCAAATCTGTACAACTTACTTTCTCTTTCGCGTAACTTAAGACATATTTTGAAAGTACCCAGTGAAAGTCAGTGGCTCCAAAACAGTATTGAACCCTAATGATTTTCTTCGTATGAACAAAAAACTTCAAAATATCCTTTTTTTTGTGCCACAGAAAAAAAAAGAAAGCTATACAGATTTGGAAGGACAAGAGGGTGAGTAAATGACGACAGAATTTTTATTTTTGGATACATTAATCCTTCAAGTCAAGAAAACCCCTATTATCACTAAGGCTTTTCTTAACTTCAGGGTGTTATAATTAATTTAGATGACATTAGAGCTTGCACAATTACATGCATGCTCTGAAACATGAGCTTTAAAATGAAAGTGACGTACATGTGAATCATCCTGGTAGTTCTCATCAGAGACCTAACCTACCAAAAACATTTAACATGCAACACGGTCAACAATTAATGATATTTTTAGCACCATATGTCCTGAGGAATCTTTTCACATAGTTATAAATAAAAAAATAAGGTAGCAAATACACAAACAGATGATGCCAATGGAATTCATTTATACAATGAATATGAAAAGTTCATTATGTATTATTCATCTGATAAAGGTCTCAGATTTCAGACTATGTGTCTGACACAAGATACCTACAAATGTGACTTGCTCCACAGAATAAAGACTAAAACAGACACATCTCAGGTCAAATATTCACTAAAGTTCAGTAATATTACATTTATATTTACTGATTTAACAATGATTAAATAATGTATTTGTATTGAGGGGAGTGTTTTATTATGGTTATTGACCCAATAACCAGTAAGATGATAATACAATAAACATAATAAATACTGATGTTTACTGTACAGTTTAATCAGTAATTTATATTACAGTCAAGTAAGTATTTTTCTGTACACTTTATTCTGATTATTGGATGTTCATATCTGAATATGTTGATATTTTGAGCAGAATGTAGTTTCAATGTTCCTAAATAACAGAGAAACATAGACTTGTGGTTTACCTACATTTACTTCCATGTTGGCTCAGTGTAGGAGCACACCTGATGCACAATATGAACACAACATCTACCTCTATGCAAACCCTGTACAAGCATGCAACTATCTGCATAATATCCTAGTTGTATGAAAAATTATTACCATAAACCTCGCTGAGCCTGGTTAGTTTCATTTTATTAATCAATACCTACACAGTCTCAGTTTTTCTCATAAACACTGGCAATCTGGCAGTTTTTTTTTTAAGCATAAAACACTTGAAAATATGACAAAGCATAGAAAGTGCAATATACAGTTTTTACAACTCACAATCTCAGTCAAAAGTAGGATACCAGGAACGCTCTTGATGAAGTCCATGTCTACCATTGCTGGGACTCCAGAACTTCTCTGAGGTTCATTGGAGCTGGTCTGAGTGCTGACCTTCCCAGGAAAATCTGCCATTTCTTCTCAGTATAAAGAGTTGATTATATAAAAATATCTCTTTAAAAAAGAAAAAGGAAATAACACACCTCAGAGGAGACACACCAGAACAGGTAATGCAGGTGTTGTCACTACCTAACAACTCCGCTTGAAAAGATACAAGTTTTCTTTCTCTCTTTCACACCCTCCCTCCCTCTCTTCTCCCTCTATACCTTTGCACACCTATGAAGTATTTAAAGAATCAAAATCAGAATGAGCTTTATTGCCAGGTATGTTTACACATACGAGGAATTTGTTTTCGTGACAGAAGCTTCCACAGTGTAACAGAATGATAGTGACAGAACAAAAAAAAATAGAACAAGTAAAATAAGGAATAAAAAAAATATACAAATCGACAATTGTATGTACAGGTATAGAACAATAGACAGTTGTATGTACAGGTATATTATATTATGTGCAAATTGAAATGTAGACTGAGTATGTGTGTTAGATAAATAAGTGTATGAGTGAATAAATAGTGTGTGTTCCACAGTGAGATCATGCTAGGCGGATACATCTGTGTATCCAAGTAATAAATGACTTCAGTAAGAATAAAAGTGAGAACCCTCTACCTTCCTCTTGTAAAGAAAAAAGGAAACAGCAAGACAAAAACAATAGAAGTTGGGGGTTAAAAACCGTTTAAGAGTTTAAGCGTTTAAGCTTGACAGAAGAGGATATTTTACATGTATACAGAAATGCACACAACATGGTGTAGCCATTGCTTCAACTTTAACACAGAAAGGAAAGAAAAAAAAAAAAACAGAAAAAAGAAAACAAATCATCTGTAAGTAATGGCTAGTTTTAACATTCATAATTAAATTATAAAACTATTTATTATATGCAGAATACTCTTCCTATATGCAATGCTCATTGCATTCCTTGCTTTGAACCACTCACTTTATAATTTTTTTTTATAAAGATTCATTCATTAACGTCTTTCATCCTTCACTAACCTGCACAACAGTCGTTTTTGTACTGCAGTCATTGCCTTAGTTCATCTTTGGCCACTTGTCTGCAGCGACCAAATGTAAAACTTTCATGTCGTGTATTTTTGCTAGTTTTGTTGTTTCGGTACTCTACTCTCCATGGGGTATGAAATGGACTTTGGTCGCTCTGCTGAGCATGCGTCAGCTGGGAACTGTCATGTTGACCTACTGGAAAAAAACATTGTTGTCAGAAGTGGGATTCAAACCCACGCCTCCAGGGGAGACTGCGACCTGAGCACCACTGCTCGGCCATCCTGACATATTGCACTGGATGCGTTTTGTTTTTTTCCCTCTAGAATTTAAAACTACTTTTATTTTTCTCATTTATATTTACTGTTTTCTTAATGTAACAGTAAAAAACAGCAATGCATACCATTTATAAATGATATAATGCAACGTATATAATATAAATATAATTTATAATATAATTTTTGCCATGACATATAGCAGGGATGGCGAACTCCGGTCCTGGAGAGCCGCAGCCCTGCAGAGTTCAGCTCCAACCCTAATCCTCACCTGCCTGTAGCTTCCTAGTAACCCTTCAGACCTTGATTTGCTTGTTCAGGTGTGTTTGATTAGGGTTGAAGCAAAACTCTGCAGGGCTGCGGCTCTCCAGGACTGACGTTCGCCACCCCTGACATATAGGGTGGCCATTTCTGTAAAACCAAAATTGAGGACAATTTGTGGGATTCAGTAAAGGTAGGACAAAAACTGAAAAATAATCCTAAACCTATGAGCAGTGACAGAAATAACCTTTTTTTATTTATTTTGGGGTGATATTTTCTTTCTTAAAGGTGCCATAGAATGGAAAACTGCATTTACCTTGGCATAGTTGAATAATAACAGTTCTGTGTACATGGAAATGACATACCGTGAGCCTCAAACACCATTGTTTCCTCCTTCTTATGTAAATCTCGAGCATGCAAAAGACCACTGAAAAATAGGGGAATCAGAACATAACACCGACTGTGACGTTACAGTAGGGATCACTAATAGTTACGCCCCCAATATTTGCATATACCAGCCCATGTTCTATGCCAGCTGCCAGCCGAACCTGCACAGCCGAATCATCAGAAGTTCTGCAGGTATTGTGAAGAAGCAAGCGAGGATAATAGCGAAAATGGCAGATCATGGAAATAAATGTTATGTTCCAGGCTGTGCAGGGGATGTGAAGTGCAGGGATGGGTTGGTGTCTGTATTCAGAAAGGCACGGAAAACAAATAACACGCGTTCTAATAAAATAAGGTGAGCCACTAAAGGGACATGGTTAGCTGCTTGCTAGCCGTAGCCTGTTACATTACAGTACATAAGATTTCACTTACCAAATAAACAGAGTAAGGAGAGATGACGGAGGATGATGGCGAATGATTTACAGATCCTGAGCACCACTGACAAGCATCTGATCTTGTAAAATGTGTGGTAAGTACTGCCGCTGTAGTTTACACAGAGCACGTGCGATCGCAAATCTCGAAAGTGAAAGTAAAAAGCGATCGTGCATTCGAAGGCAGTTTCAATGCCCCGCATATTAATAGCGGCTCCCTGATGTCCGCATTTTATATACAGTATAATTACCCAAGGATATAACTGCGAGAGAGAGTATTGAAATATATCACACGTGCTGTGTGAGCTACTGAAATGAGCCGCACTGTGAAACAGCCAATCAGAGCAGAGCTCAACATTGAGCCGCACTGTGAAACAGCCAATCAGAGCAGAGCTCAACATTATTATTCATGACCCTTCCAAATAAGGTAAAAACTGACCATTTCATTCTAGGGACAAATCCTAGGGTTGTAATTGGACATGTAAACCCGTTTCTGGAGATTTTTTGCCCTTACCTATGCCACATACCTTCTATGTATATATCAGAGAACAATTTAAAATATTGTATCAATGCATTCTATGGCACCTTTAAACTGATTTCCAGGGGCAATTGATTTACTTCTATAAGGGAATTTTCTAAGCTTATTACATTTATTTAATATATATTTATTCCATTTATTCCAATTCTTACATTTATTTAGAATAATAAGACACTATAGGGCTGACAGCAATCAAATACAGTAAGTATCAACAAAATCCATTGTTGTTTAAATGGCACAGAAGCAACACCTAAAGTGGCATTTAGATTTATTTACACAATGCTATTCAGAGATACCATAAATAAATTTACACTGCAGTTACAATAGCATAAATAGTGTTATGAGAATTTTATAAAAATATAAGATATATATAAAATATGTTGAATATTGAACTATGAAAAGAATACTTCAAATATGAAAATAAAACCGCCTGTAGGTGGCGGCAAGTCACTGTCTTAAAGGCATAGTTCCCCCCAAAATGAACATTTACTGTTAATTTACTCACCACAGGCCATCCAAGATGTAGGTGACTTTTTTTCTTTAGTTGAACAGTTGAGAAGATTTTTAGCTGAAACCGTGGTCCTTGGTGATTCATTAAAGGCAGGTTAGTAGCTACTGGCACATGAGAGTCAAAAAAAAAAGGTTTCTTGAGCAGCAATCAGCATGATTTCTGAAGGATCATGTGACATTGAGTAATGAAGTAATGAAGCTTTAGCATGACAAGCATTTTAAAATATATTCAAACAGAAAGCAGTTCTTTCAAATGGTAGATTTACTGTTTTTACTGTGTTTTTGATCAAATAAATGCAGTCTTGCTGAGAAGAAGAGATTTCTTTCAAACCCTTAAAATAATTTACTGACCCCTTTTTGAATGGTGGTGTATATATTATTTATAATGTATATTTTCAAAGCATTTATTTAGCCCATATAACACCCACATTAGCTCATATATAATTTTACAAACATGTCATTGAATGCCATATGACATTCATGACATTTGATTTGACTGGACTTGAAATATCATTATCATTAGTTTCCCAAGGAGCAAAAAACGTGAATATAAATTATATCTGTAAGTGTTAAATAAACTCTTCAGAAATTTAGCATTCGATCCAACCACATTTAACATTTCTATCGTAAAACAGTGGTCAGATATGAAATGTTTGGCTACTTACATCTTATCCCGCACTTTATAGCCGCTAACTGAAGCGTCGCGTTGAACTTGAAATTCGCGCTATGCAGCTTCTGTTAACGTAAAGGCCGCCTACTTTGATTTGATTGGTCATCTCAAATATTTTTTGAGCGGTGACAGCTGAGGCAGCTCAGATGAGGAGGCTTAAAGGAACACTCCACTATTTTTGAAAATAGGCTCATGGGTTAGACCAGTGTTTCCCAACCTTTTTTTAGTCGCGGCACCCTTTGGACATTTTAACAAACTTGTGGCTCACACCACGTGACAGTGAAACCTGAGCTGTGAACTAATTTTCGGCAGCCGAAATTTCGGTGCATTTCTAATTATTGGCGACATCAGAAATGGATATTATATAATAGATGCTTTTTTGAACATTTTAGCAATTTAAAAATATTAAAAAATGATTTTTTTTACACGGCACCCCTGCTCTCGACAGATGGCACCCCGGTTGGGAAACACTGGGTTAGACTCACAGGTGGGTTAGAAACGCACTGGGTTGTTCGAATAAGTGGACTGCTGACTTGTTGTCAAACCATGTTATTTTATTTGGTCCCATATTGGATCTCTTTGTGAGGTATAAACTTTATAGCCTCAGTTTGGAAAGCGATGTAGAAAGTGGCATAATGGTAACATTAAAAGCAAATGTAACATCAAGCAGAAATGAGCAGAATCCAAGCTGAGAAAATAGAAATGTGTTACCATACACTTTAGATGTGTTATTGTTGTCAATTATTTGTATGCTTTGTGCAAAGAATAGAATTTTAATACTTTGATAACATATTCAGCAAATTCAGTTTGCTTTGCAAGTTACACCCTTGCAACCACAAACTATGAAACTTCAAACATCATCAGCGGTTAATTATATTCTCTTCCTTCTCAATAACTTTTAACCAAAAAGCCACTAGTATGTTCCTCACTTGTATGACAAATTCACTTTGATGATAAATCAATGAGAAAGTAATGTGAAATTCAACAAAAATCTGTGCTTGTTTCTGTGTGAGTATCTTTTCCTGAAAACTACCTGTTCCAGCATTCCTCAGCTTAGTGTCACACACATGTGCAAATATATGTAGGTGTGGTACGGTGTTGCTTCCCACTGTATAAGCAAGACAGTAACCCTTTTGTGTGACTGCGTGGTCAAAAAGAACTGTAGTAATGTCACACAGGGGCGCCGCTAGCAATTTTGGTACCTATGAAAGAATATGAGGTTGGGCCCCCACCGCACCAAACATACAAGCCATCCTATAGCTATTCAAAATCTTTGTCTGCAATTTAATAATACTGACCTATTACTTTTGCTATTGCTTTTGACCAGGTATCAGTATTTACATAATTCAGTGAGAACCTGTTCTACATGGACATAGAGTTTCTGTACCACACTATTCTGCTGATATGGAATGACTTTGACTACTTAATCAGTTATAATAATAGAAATTGTTCACTGGGGCAAACAAAAAAATCCTAAAATAATAAATAGAATACCCCGAAAAACCAGCATTTCCAGCAGTATCCAACATTACTCAATCATGATCTTACTGGAAAAACTAGATTCAGCTAAATGTGACTATTAGCTTAATAGCTGTATTCTGTGCTTGCTAGCTACCTATGCACATACAGCAAACAATGTTTAAAATGTTGTACATTTTGAACCTTTACCCAAAGACCTTAGGGGAACTTACCGGGGAAGAGAGGGTGAGGCTGCATCTGTGTAGGCCATGAGGTAGACATAGGCAAGGCAAGGCAAGTTTATTTATATAGCACATTTCATACACAATGGTAATTCAAAGTGCTTTACATAAAAGAAAAGAAAATAATAATAATAAAAAAATAATCATAACAATAAAACAAGGAATTTAAAAACTTTGAAAATGATTTAAAAAGTTTTCAGGAAGTTTGGAAAAGTCCCAGAAAGAAGTGAGGTGAGACATAGACCTCATTAGTGAACTAACTAGTTATCCGCTAGCATACACGGTGGTAGTTAAAGCTAAGTCTGCTAGCATAGTTGGCCAACAGGAGAATGCTGTCAAGGCTACAAATGTAAGATTTATATCTGGACCAAAATTACATTGTTTTCATTTTCAGTGGTGAAAAACGTTGCATCGCGCCACATCTTTAAAATTCTAACATATTATTTTCTATGAGTGTATGCACAACAGCGGCTACTTCTTTGTGGAACTCGAAGACATCTCTATTATTTTGTTTTAATTTGTTTATTTTGTTGTTATTTTGTTTTATTTGTAACTACATTTATATGTAGATACATTTATAATTTCTATTACATTACTAGTAGCACTGTTACTTCTAATAAAACAGATTATTAGTTCAGATTATTAGTTCCCCCCCCCATATCATCAGTGACGGAGCTTAATGGAATTTAATTAACTTCACAAACAGTAGGGAAATATCTCACAAAATTATGTCAGAAGTTTTAGTTGTTTCTGCAGTTTGACCCCTTGACCTCCAGCTGACACATCAGGCTTTTCATACCAGTGCATTACACTTTACACGTTATAGATAATATATGTTAAACTGCTATATTGTGCATGTTACTCAATGCATGCTCGACATTCAGTTGTACAGAGGAAGTTTGGGAAGGAAAGACTTAGTCTCTGAAAACATTATGACCCATCTGACTTCTGAGTAACTGACTGTGAGTCAGGGAAATAGAGGTGTAGTAGATCTATGGAATACTATGGAACTGTTACCCAACCATCAAAACTTCTCCTTTTATCAAAGGGCACCTGTGTGTGACCCTGGCCCTTACGGAAAAGAGACAGTGTTTCCAGCAATGACGTGCTTGCAGAGACTACACTGGTTGTAGTATATACTCAAGCCTTGATTCTTTTTCCACAGAGGCAGAGGCAGAGCTGCTTACACACATAGACATACTACTGTTTGTACACACTTAGCACCTCTGAATGCTTGAGGATCTTGTATGTGTGTGTGATGTCAGAGGTCATAAAGGAAACGGAGAGGATGCGTGAGTCAGGGTGTGTCTTATGCAGAAAGAAGGACAGTCAGCAACAAAGATGGTGGGGCTTCAAGGGGCGTGGAAGGTCTTTCATTATAAAATGGATCCTAAAAAAGCAAAGATATTACAGGGAAGACAGATGTCTTGGACTGGACTTTGGAAATTTACTGCAATCATCAAGAACAGGATTTTACAAAGTCTCACCGATCACTTACTAGAAGTGTCAAGCTAAATCCATCAATGGCCAGCCATAATGGTAAGAAAATCTCTTTAATAATATATTTGTTTTTCATAAATATTGCTCAAAGTAAGAACTGAATATATCAATATGATTGATAGCAATAATAATTAATAGCTATATAGCATACTGTATGCTGTTTAGCATATACACATGCTTTTGTTTACTACTGAATTACTGTAAAGACTATTTTGAAAAGGTATTGTGAAGTTGTTGAAGAACTGTTTGTGTAAGTGAACGCACATATATTATGTAAAGCAGTCTGGTGGTCAAGAGTTTTTCCAAGAGGGCTGGCAAGATACTTTTCCATTAGTGCAGGAAACTGCAGGTTTCATAAAAATAAAAAAAACATTTGCACCAAACTACTTATTTCACTAATGTGGTCTTTCTACCATGGATCAAAATATATTACGCCTTTCCATTAAATCATAATCTTACTCAAACAGCAGTAGTATAAGATGCTAAAGGTCCTAGTGAAATATTTCTGGTGACAGTACTTCTGATGGTTTTGTTTCATGCTGGGCAGTTGGGATAGAAACGCTCTGGGTTGTTAAAATAAATACGGAAGTGGACCGCTGACTTGTTGGTGGACTGTGTTATTTTATTTGGTCCCATATCTGACCTCTTTGTGAGGTCTGAGCTTTATAGGCCCAGCTTGGAAAGCGATGAAGAAATTGGCATGACAGTAACATTAAAAGCAAATGTAGCATCAAGCAGCAATGAGCAGAATCCAAGCTGAGAAGACAGAAATGTGTTACCATACACTTTAGACGTGTTATTGTCGTCAATTATTTTTTTTATGCTTTGTGCGAAGAACAGTTTTAATACTTTCACAACATATTCAACAAATTCAGTTTGCTTTGCAAGTTACACCCTTGCAACCTCAAACTGAAACTTTACACATCATCAGCAGTTTATTATATGCTCTTCCTTCTCAATAACTGTTGTTTCGCACCATCTCATCACTCTCAGAAAAAAAGGTACAAAAGTTGTCATTGAGGCGGTACCTTTTCAGATTATTTACGGCTAAAGGGTGCATATTAGTACCTCAAAGGTATATCTTAGTACCTATTCAAAAGGTACTGCCCTAGAGACAACTTTTGTACCTTCATTTCTGAGAGTGACAGGCTAAACATTAATAATACGGTTTGAGAATGTCCCAAGGAACATTGCGATTTTCAGTGAAAGCAAGAACATCTGACCTTTTGCTTTTTGTTTACATTTAAATATTGACTAGAAGATCCTAAATCTTAAATATTTCTTATTCATTTTTATGTTTTGTCATAACTTTTCTGTTTTAAGACTGGAATACACAACACAACTTTTAAAATCTAAAACAAAAAAAGTGTTTTAAAACACTAGGCATTAGATACTTGCCAACTTTGTAAATGGTTACAGAATAAAACATGGATATCATACAATAAACTAAACTGAGGGTCACACACTACCAGACTTTCAAATTGATCCAAACACAACAATCACACACAGAAACATAGATCTCCTCGCTATGTAACGCATTTTTAATATTCTCTGACCAAATGGAATCATTGTCTGCATCATTCACTATGCAATTTTCTGTGAAATCCCTCAACTCCGACTGCCCAAAATCTGCAGACTGGCTCAAAATTTTGGCAGCTAACATTGCAAAAATGTTAACACTTGTAAGAAAAAGTGAAGACGTCGAAGATCTTGATGAAGAATAACTTTTATTACAGAATAGTAGTGACAAAGTACAGGCAGCACTTCGGATTCAGCGGAGTCAGAATGAACCCCGAACATCCTAAGCTCAATCATTTTATACTGTATTACGTTCATCTTCCCGCTCAACATGTAAGTTAAGTTTCGTTTTAAATGTAAATTGCGGATGACAATGAAAGTGATAGCCTTCCGTTCCCACATCTTCGGTAGACTCAAGTGGGAACAACCAAATGTTAAGGTGATAAGATTAAACAGAATCCATAGCTGTTATTTCATGTACCCTTTTGGTCAGCAGATGGTTCTTGACGGCCTGCTGCTGCTCCCACGCTATAAGTGACAAATTATCGCTCCGGAGGTACCATTTACATATGATTAAGATCGGAAAGAACTATCTATATGATAATTAAGCTCTTTGTAGAGAAAGGAGCATAGTTTAATACACAATTTGGAGTGGAAGCTGGGTCGAGGCAGACTATAATTTCTTACACACTCCACACTGCAAATTAGGGCACAAGTCGTGTAGTGTATTCCAGCTTTTAAGGTGGTCTCAGACTTTTGGACCCCACTGTTTAAAGATAATATAAGCAAATATAATACAAATCAGTTCAGCAGTTCACAAGAAGATAACTTTTTAAACACCAAAAAGACAAAATAGTGGAAAATCTTTTCATTTTAATCATTTACTTTTAATGTTACTGTCATACCACTTTCTTCATTGCTTTCTAAGCTGAGGCTATAAAGCCCAGACCTCACAAGAAATCCAATACCGGACCAGATAAAATCACCAACGAGTCAGTGGTCTGCTTCCATATTTATTTAAACAATGCATTTTGTCATGAAACACACTTTTTGAGTCAGTATCTCAAAAAGTATCTTAAGTCAGTATCTCAAACTGGTCAGCAAGACTGGAAAACAAGCTTTTTGGCAACCACATCATTAATCCATTCCATGATTAACATAAATTTAGCCACCCAAATAACCAGCATGCAACATTCAAAGCATTTAAAGACATGTTATAGGTCAAGGGAACTAAGTCTCACTAAACTAAATGGATATTCAAATTATATTTGCTTGTATTGTTTAAACTGTTTATTAATTTCTTTGGTGCCCAGCCCTACTGAGTGGTATAGATTTGCAGTGTTATGAGAATAACCATACTCACCGCACTGAGGAGATGGATGTGGAGCGTCTGGTGGTGCGCAGAGGTCAGCCATTCTCTGTAGTACTGCAGTGTACTGAGCACATCCCACAGCTCCAAGACCTCCAGCTCAACCTCATACTACACCTGGGTGAGTAAACTTGATGGAGAGAGTAAAGGTAATGAAACACTGGGGAACTTTTTCTTACCAATGTTGCTAGGCAATGTTGTCATCAACGGGCAACCAGGTGAGACACAGGGCCCACGGCCAATCTAAAGCACCCAGATAGAAATTTGTTGCCCATTCTCAATGGGAAAGTGCCCAAGCAACATTGCTCAAAAAAGTTTCCCCATGTATCATCACCTTAACAGTGAGGAAGATAAAAAAGGTGGCCTGTAGGTTTTGGGACTGGGGCTTGAAACTGCAGTAATCTTAAATTGGAGTATAAAAGAAGTTACAAGATTAGATCAGTTTAGTGGTCAAGCCAAAAAAACAACAACTAAAATGCACATAACAACAGCATATGATTTGTGTGCACATGTTTGTGTGTTATAGGTAAGAATAATGAGGTGGTCTTGAAGGTGTCAGACTCGCAACATCATGGGAAATGGTGGTTTAATCAGCGTAATGCTCAGGGTGAGGTGATGCTGACTCTCCACAGCCCTACTGATGCTCTTGTGGGTCTGTACAGCATGACTGTGGTTCTACTCTCAGCTGATGGGCAGATCCTGGAGCAAACCAAGCCTCAGACCTTCTACCTGCTTTTCAATCCCTGGTGCAAAGGTGAGTATTTGGGATCATTAACATGAAAAAATTTAAATTCCTCATGACTTTGTTTCTTCTGTGCAAAAGTTTTTTTTTTTTTTTTTTCACACTATATAACCTGAGAAAACTAAAAGTTGAACTGAAGACATTTGCTATAGTTTTATGGTGCTTATTTGTTCTTTTGGAGCTTATGCTTTTGGGTTCCATGGAAGATAAAATGTCATTGTAGGAACAACGTGAGGGCTACTCACACTAAAAATGAATACTTGAATGATAACTATAACCATACATTTTTTAATAATTGTTCTAATTCTACGAGAATAGGGAAGTTCACAACAAAAATAACACTGTGGAATGATATCATTGGAATCACTTTCAGAATGATTTTTCTTCCAGTTGATGAATGATAAAACATTGACAGACCATCATAATCCACCCAACATTAAAGATTGCACATTTAAAGCAGCAGATGACTTCAGCACACACTTATAATAAACAGAACATTATCGTCCATTGGTGTGGATGCTAAGCTAATTATTGTTATTGTTAAGGGTATTTAAGGTCAGTTCACACCAAGAACAATTACTATAATGATAATTATATTAACATCCATACCAGCGGACACTAACATTCTGTTTTTTTATAAGTACACCCTGCAGTTAAGGCATAATATAATATTATGCCTTATAGATTTCTATAATACTATAATAGATTTTATACTATTATACTATAATAGATTTTCTTTCCTGTAGATGACTCTGTGTACCTTCCAAGTGAGGAACTGCTGCAGGAGTACATTTTAAATGAAAATGGGATCTTGTACCAGGGCTCATGGGATGATATCACCACTGTGCCTTGGAACTTTGGACAGGTAACCTGCAAATGCATTCCCAGGTTCTCAAGATCCAAATTTATACAGCCCCCATCTGTTTAGACAGTCTTGTGGCCAGTGCCCTTTCTGAGAAAGTATAACAGCCTGAGATGACTGACACACAGTCAGGATTTATGGGTGATGTTGCATGGTGGTGGAATTCAGATGAGGCAGAGTGTGAATTGTGACAGATCAGTGGCAGGAGAACCGCAGAGGGCTTGTCTGCTGGGTAATCACTCTCTATAGATGTCAGACATTTCAGCAACAACGTCTGTCTCGCAAACAAGTGACTGTCCCATTTCAGTCAGAGAGATATTGGAAGTTTGGGGGAGAAATGTGATTCTCCAGGTTAAGCGGGGGAACTGAAAGTGCTAAGCTTTCTTTGTAAAATACAAGTTAGGCCCTAAGGACAGAACTCACAAATAAAAATGGTTTAGTCTATGGTTTAGACATACAACTTTTTCCATTTTAAGTTCTCTTCTGTAGACACACTTTATTGTGTATATTTAACTGTATCTAATTGTGAATACTCCATATTCTTTGGATTCTATTTTTCAAACAGTTTGAAAAAGATGTGGTGGATATTTGCTTTGAAGTGCTGGACAATTCACCCACAGCCCTGAAAAATTCAGAGATGGAAATAGCTAACAGAGGAAGCCCTGTTTATGTTAGCAGGACTATTACTGCCATGGTAAGGCATCTGTCAACATGGTCATTCGCTGTCTCCACCCCTGTTATAATCATATTTGCTCAAGCATAAATGACTTTTTCACTGAAGTAATCAGTAAGAAGTATTTTATACATATATTCATTCTGTGTATATATACGTTCTACGTACAGAATAATCTGCATTAACAGGTGAATGCTAATGATGATCGGGGGGTGGTATCTGGGCGCTGGGATGGGAAGTACAGTGATGGGGTAGCGCCCACACGGTGGACTGGCAGTGTGCCCATCCTGAGGCGCTGGAGTGAGGATGGAGGACAGAAAGTGCGCTATGGCCAGTGCTGGGTGTTCACAGGAGTGGCCTGCACAGGTAAGAAAGCAAAAGATTTAGAAAATATTCTAGGTCCTAAGTCTTTCTAAATTCAGAAATGCTTACTACTGTTATTATTTCTGTTTGTGTTTCACGTGTTCTGTAACATGCCCTTTCCACAGTCCTCCGCTGTCTTGGCATTCCGACGAGATGTATCACAAATTACTCATCTGCCCATGACACTGATGCAAACATTTCTGTGGATTACCTTTTCAATGATCAACTTGAAAGTGTGTCTGAAGGCAGGAAGGACTCCATCTGGTGAGTTTTTTATTTAGCTCTAAACCCTTTCTATATGACACCAGTTGTTTCATTTCACTTGAAGAGCAACTCTGAGCAATAACATTTTCCTCTGTTGTCCCTGACCTGTGAGTCTCACCCTCTATTTTCAGGAACTACCACTGTTGGGTTGAATCCTGGATGAAACGCGATGACCTCCCAGAAGGTTACGATGGATGGCAGGTGCTAGATCCAACTCCTCAAGAAAGGAGTGATGGTAAAGCTTTACTCTTTCAAGTATAAAAAACAAGAACATCCAGAGAACTACTTCCTCTTATCTCCTATTACATAAAACTGGAATATTAGCTAGCTTGTACATACCTACATCCTCTTCTCCCATGTTCTTACAGGAATCTTCTGCTGTGGGCCTTGTCCAGTCCGTGCGGTCAAGGAGGGAGAGGTGGGGTTGAAGTATGACACCCCATTTGTGTTTTCTGAGGTGAATGCTGATCTGATCGTCTGGATAGTTCATCCAGATGGGGAACGAATTCAGGTGTCCCAAAACAGTAAAGTTATAGGGCGGAACATAAGCACTAAGAGTGTGTATGGAGACTTCAGAGAGGACATTACTGCTAACTACAAATATCCTGAAGGTAAAAACAAGCGACCTGTCGAATGTACTCATTTGTTTTCAATTTATTATAATGAACTCATTTTGACCTTTGACATTCTGTTGTAATATTAAGTTCATTGTCTCCTATTGTACCTGAAACCTTGTACACGTTACTTCTACTTGTTACGTTTGTCTGAGTAAGTGAGCATATTTAATGATTAAAAATTGTAGTGTAGGTGAAATATTGAAAAATGTAACATTTATTATTACATATATATTTTTTATTGATATTATAAATTGTTATTATAATAATTGTTTAGAAAATAAGTGGCCATTGTGACGCTAGCCTAAAAAGGAAAGACATTCCATCGGTGTATTGTTTAGAGTAAGGCATGTTCACAGTAAATCATGTTAAGAAATATAGTATGATACATTTTGATTTCGTGTTTTTGATTTCAATTTATATTTGTCCATGCCAACTGATTCTGAAATTGTGACATTTCGATATTAATCACATTCAAATGCTTTGTCCCACCACAGGATCAATGAAGGAGCGAGAGGTTTATAAAAAGGCAGGAAGACAAGTGGGCCAAAAGAACAAAGGCCCAGGGCAGCTTGAGCTTTTCATCAAGCATGCCCCAGCTATCCATGGGACAGACTTTGACGTGATCATAGAGTTGTATAATGCTGGTAGGGAGGACACAGATGCACAGCTCACAGTCACATCGAACGCAATAACCTACAATAGTATCCACCGTGCAGAGTGCCAGAGAAAGACAACCTCTCTCACAGTGCCAGCTCACAAAGGTACGACTAGGAAACTTGGATAGTATCCTGAATTATTTAGCGCACAGTGGCATCTGCAAACAAATTTTACCTCTCCTTTAAGGACAATACATTCAAAAATATCTTTGCATCACTTTATAGCTCATAAAGAAGTATTGCGACTTCAGTATGGCCATTATGGGGCATGTGTGTCTGAACATCACATGATAAGGGTCACAGCCCTCCTCCAACCCACTGATCAAGACAACATCATCCTACAAGAAATCAACATCCCCTTGAAAATGCCAGCGCTTCATATCAAGGTGATGAACTGTTCCATTAATACTAGCACTGTGTCAATGGCTTTAGCCCTTTTACCAATGACCGATATTTGTTCTAAATTTCAGATTATTGGGAAAGCGATTGTATCACGTAAATTGACAGCACACATCTCCTTCAACAATCCCTTACCTGTTAGTCTTCAAGGAGGCATGTTTACCGTGGAGGGCGCAGGACTGACAGAGGCCAAAGAAATAAAAACACAGTATGTACTAGTTTTAGAAATCATGCAGAGTATGTACTCGACATGAAATTAATTGTTCACCCCAAAATAAACATTTCAAAATGAACTCACTCTCAGGCCATACAAAATGTAGATGGGTTTGTTTTTTCATTGGAACCGATTTGAGAAATATAGAACTGCATCACTTGTTCACCAATGGATCCTCTGCAGTGAATGGGTGCCGTCAGAATGAGAGTCCAAACAGCTGATGAAAACATCACAATAATCCACAAATAATCAACACAACTCCAATTCATCAGTTGACATCTTGTGAAGTGAAGTTGTGCTTGTTTATAAGAAACAAATTCATCATTAAGGCGTTTTAACTTTAAACCAACAATTCTTGCCAAAATACCAGCCCATAATCCATAATAACACTTCCTCCAGTGAAAAAGTCCATCCCCTTATTGTCTTCTCACTTCAAAATCCACCGCATACATGTTTAACTGTTTTAGACTGATTTGCAACAGTTTGAAGTTAAAAATGTCTTAATGGAACACGCCACTATTTTTGAAAATAGGCTCATTTTCCAACAGTTCAGTTTTACCGTTTTCGAATCCATTCAGCCAATCTCCGGGTCTGGCGGTAGCACTTTTAGCTGCAGCTTAGCATAGATCATTGAATCTGATTAGACCGTTAGCATCTCGCTCAAAAATGACCAAAGAGTTTCGATATTTTTCCTATTTAAAACTTGACTCTTCTGTAGTTACATCGTGTACTAAGACCGACGGAAAATGAAAAGTTGCGATTTTCTAGGCCGATATGGCTAGGAACTATACTCTCATTCCAGCGTAATAATCAAGGAACTTTGCTGCCGTACCATGGGTGCAGCAGGCGCAATGATATTACGCAGCGCCTAAAAATAGTCCCCAGCCAGGTAATAGGAAAAATATCGAAACTCTTTGGTCATTTTTGCTAACGGTCTAATCAGATTCAATGATCTATGCTAAGCTGCAGCTAAAAGTGCTACCGCCGCTACCGCCAATCGGCTGAATGGATTCGAAAACGGTAAAACTCAACTGTTTAACTCTAGGGGAGTTGGAAAATGTGCCTATTTTCAAAAATAGTAGCGTGTTCCTTTAAACGAAAATCAAATTAATACAAATAATATTTGGGTAGGTCCTTAATAGGCATGTTCAAAGTCCTTTTACCAATGAAGAAACAAACTCATCTACATCTTGGATGGCCTGAGGGTGCAGTACATTTTCAGCAAATTTTCATTTATGCATGAACTCAGTAACTAGTATACATTTCTCGAAGTGCATCGGACATGATCTAAGGCATCCAAGTTTTGGTTGACTGTTAATGTCTATATGTCTCTTTTTCTCTAGTGGTAAGATTGAACCTGGTCAGGCTGTGACCGTTAAATTCTCCTTCAAGCCCACCCGTGCTGGCCTGAGGAAACTGCTTGTCGACTTTGACTCAGACAGACTGAGAGATGTAAAAGGAGAAGCCACTATCATTGTTCGGACAAAAATGTGAAATAGGAACGCTGTCCCAGAAATCTAGACAAGCATGTACAATTCAGAGAACCATACATCATTAAGCGTGTTGTAAATGATACAGTTAATGCTATATACTTGACTTGATGACAGCTGTTTTGCTTGTTACTTATTTTGTTTGTAATTTGTTTGTGTAACATTTCCTTAATGATTACTTTGATATGATATCTTTGCATGCTTTCATGCAGACCTTGAATAAAATAACCTCAAAAGCTGTTTTTCTACATGTAAAATGCCCAATCATGTGAATACACCTTAGCTTTTAATATATAAAAGGTTTTATCTAATGACAATTTTGAAATCAGTGTTTGTTGATACGTTCAGTATAATGCTGTTGTTGTGTTTGATATAAATGTTTTGTAATAATAACTGAAAATACACATGTAAATATGACTGCAGAATATATTTTCTATATTTGTCCATCTTGTTGTTTATCACTCCATTTCCTATAAACAGCAATATCACAGTAGAAATAAAATGTCAGTGAAAAGTTATTTCAGGTTTAGCTAGATAGTATAATGCTTGCACACTTGACCTTGCATTTGTACCTTCTGACAAATGGAAATGGAGACTTTAGAAGTAAAGGCAAAGTCCCTTTAAGGGTATTCGATAGTCTTTGGTAAAGGTAACTTATTAGATAACAGGGATAGCTAAAGAGTAACCTTAACCAGCGAGCAGGTGACATTTATTACAGGTACATTTCTGAGTAAATAGTAGTGCCATTATTGTCATGTGAATGATCAACTCTCTCATATGGCTTAAAACTCATACCTATTTTCTACCTATGCTGATCCTTTATAGAAATAGAATGTGGGGTTTGTGCATAAACTAGATTTTGTTCGCCACCTGCTGTAAGGAGAAGCTTACTGTTACTTTTATAGCCAAATACACAAAATTGAAAGTACTCTGTTTTAACTTATTGTTTTATTTTTATTGCATTGTTTTATTTTAAATGTTTGTCTTGCTTTTGTATTGTGCAAAATCTTCTACCCTTCCATCACACTGCATCATCATAATATTCTGCCACTAAAATCCACTTGGACTGTTACTACTACTATTAATAATAATAATGATGATGATGATGATGATGAAGGAAGTTACACTTTTAGGGTAACAAGCACAATGATTTCCTTAAACATATAAAAGATGGCATTATTTACAGCAATGGTGTTGCTGGAAGAAGCAGAGGTGTAAAGAGTACCTAAAAACCCTACTTGAGTAAAAGTACAGAATCTACTACAGATACCTTACAGTGAAAATTACTCCACTACACGTTACAAGTCACCAATTCCAAAACAACTTGAGTAAAAGTCTTAGAGTATCTGATTTTAACAGTACTTAAGTATTTTACTTATACTAAATATACGCTCAAAAAATGCACTAATCAACAAAAGACATGCCAGTGTAAAACTGTAATGTTGTGGAGAAGCTGGGGGAAAAGGCAGAGTCAAGGATCTATGTGCAGGTATTTAGTGGAAAAACTAGAACAAACAATAAGGCAAAAACCAAAGGGAACAATGAACAGAATGACTGGCAAACAGACAACCATTACATTCGATAACTCACAAGGAACTAAACAAAAACTAGGCCTATATATACACACAGGGGGCTAACAAGCTTAAAACACACTTGGGGAGACTAATCAAGGGGAACCAATGAATAAACGGACTACAAACTGACTACAAACACCACGGGAGACAGGAAGTGACATAAAAGTCCAGGGCAAGGCACAGAGAGCATGAAACAAAAACAAGAAAGAGTTGATTTGTGAGGAGAGCAATCACGTTTATTTTCTAAAACCAAAATAAAACTGAACACCTCAAAATTGCATAAAAAAACAAAAAACAATATCCTTTAAAAAGGTCTCTTCAGTATAATGGATAAATAAAATAATGTTAAGTAAAATTAAAAAGCAGAAGCCTTCTTGCAGTGGATGTGCTGGTTTCGGCCTCATTGCCGCTGCAGTCATGTCCTCATCTCATATATAAAACACCTCTGATTCACAAATACTTGCTAAGGAATACTCATCCAAAAATGTAGTGAAGTAGAGAGTAAAAGTTGCTAATATCTTTGATACTCAGTACAACTACAAAGTATCGAAAAAGATACTCAAGTACAGTAACTAATTACATTTACTCCAATACTTTACACCTCTGGTAAAAAGATTATATGCTTATAAACCAGGAGAGAGAAAAAAATCTAAAGAGATTGTAAATCACGTTTGTAAGACAAAATAAAGATAATAAAAATAATAATATCACTGCACTGTTACTTTATCATTGCATCATCCAGTTCCGTCCTTTACGCCCTTGACATATCCAGGCTCGTCTTTGTTTTGATCGAAAGTATTCTGAACCAATAGAAACTACGTACACTGAAACATCAATATTCCTGAACCAATCATCTATGCTGTGGGCGGTACTTCTACTCTCCTTTTGGTTTCAACCGGCGTGGGAAGTAGTGTAGTGTGACTGGCTTCTGAAGCGGTTAAAAGATTATTATTCGTAAGTTTAATTAGATTTGCATTTGTTTCCACACGTTATTTGTTATTATTTTACATTATGTCTTTGTGAACTATATCACGAGACCATATGCATCCAATTAAATTGTGTTTCATTGAATGACTGGATTGTCAGCTTAGCCTTGTTTTCATGCTTAGGGAAAACAAAAGCTTGATTTGTTCTGCTCACTAATATTGGTGCATCATGTCATGTGCCTGATTCTTATGATCCTTCATGAAGCATTGGCAGATGCGTTTTTCTCTGTATTGTTTGGAATTTATATTCAGGGCTCAAGACTAAGGATGAGTCCTGTCAGCATTTCCTTTTGGCTTATTTATTTATTGAAAAAAAAAAAATCATTTGAAATGGTCTATTGATTTGCCAGGTGTGTGCTGCTTGTTTTTGTGTTCTTTGCAGCAGTCTTTGCCAGGTCTCTCCTTTAGGAATTTAATCTCAGTGAGGGTTTTATTAGTATGTTAATAAAAGGCTACTAAAGAAGAGCAACTTCACAACCCTGTGCTAGTACTGCATTCTCACTACATTTACATTTAGTCATGTGTTTTCCCCTTAGCTTAATTTCTCTGCATGTCAGAGAGGATTTTGTCTGTTTGGTGAATTTGCAAGCTTTGCAAGTATGCACACATTGTTTGCAAGCTATGGTGTCCATAACAGATTCTTTAATTGTTGTCGGTTAACACAGTACTACAAAGCAGCTGCATGTTTACTCCACCCGCTGTTTTTGTGAAACCGGTTTCTGACTCACTGTGTGTTTGTATATATTCCCAGTCCCCTGAGAAAAACACAACCAGCATGGACTCTTCACTGACTGCTGCACAGATCCGTGAGAAGTTCATCGACTTCTTTCGCCGCTATGATCACCAATACGTCCACTCGTCGTCCACCATTCCACTTGATGACCCCACTCTGCTCTTCGCCAATGCTGGGATGAACCAGGTAAGGAGATTTGAACCTAGTAACAAAAATGGACATAACATAAGCGCCGAATTGGTAGGACAAAATAAATTGTTTTTATAGTTCAAGCCCATCTTCCTGAACACCATCGACCCGTCCCACCCTATGGCCAGACTTCGTCGTGCTGCAAACACACAGAAGTGCATTCGTGCCGGCGGCAAACACAATGACCTTGATGATGTGGGCAAAGACGTGTACCATCATACTTTCTTCGAGATGTTGGGCTCTTGGTCCTTTGGAGATTATTTCAAAGTAAGAGATGGATAGAAAGGTGTTACATACTGTGAAATCATGCTGTATTTCTTCATAATGCTGATGCTCTTTTTATGTTGTCGTTGTATGATTTTATTTTTCTGTATGAATGGAGAAACTAATTTTGGCCTTTTCTCTTTGCATCCCTTTATTTCTCTCTTGCTCACTCTGTCTCTAGCACCTGGCCTGCAAGATGGCACTGGAGCTGCTGACGCAAGAGTTTGGCATACCTATTGGCCGACTCTATGTGACTTATTTTGGTGGTAATGCTGATGCAGGCCTGGAGCCTGACCTGGAGTGCAAGCAGATCTGGCTGGACTTGGGGTGAGTACAGAATCTGGACAAGGTGTATTAAAGGGTTAGTTCACCCAAAAATGAAAATTAGCTTGTGTTTTACTCACCCCCGAGGCAACCTAGGTGTATATGACTTTCTTCTTTCAGACGAATCCAGTCGGAGTTATATAAAAAATTGTCCTGGCTATTCCAAGCTCTATCATTGCAGTCAGCGGGTGTTGCAGTTGAACAGTCCACAAGTCGTCAAATAAAACGCGCGCATCCATAATAAAACGTACCTCACACGACTTCGGGGGGTGAATAAAGGCCTCCAGTAGTGAATTCATGTGTTTTTGTAAGAAAAATATCCATATTTCAAACATAATAAACACTTTTCTCTCACTTCCGCTGACTGTCATACACAGAAGCCGTTCCGGCAGATGACGCAGCACGTATGCGCAGCGCGCACGCCTCTGAGATATGCTAGTAGGGATGTAACGGTATGAAAATTTCTTATCACGATTATAGTGACCAAAATTAT
>NW_015632723.1:258871-292243 GCF_001515625.1 Sinocyclocheilus rhinocerous
TTGAGCTGAAGCTTGACTTTGCAAATTTAAAATCGCAAATCAAATCGCAAGCAATATCTGTCAAAAAAATCGCAATTTGATATTTTCCCCCAAATCGCACAGCCCTACCTCGAAGCATCCTAGGTGTATATGACTTTCTTCTTTCAGACGAATCTAGTCAGAGTTATATTGAAAATTGTCCTGGCTATTCCAAGCTCTATCATTGCGTTCAGCGGGTGTTGCAGTTGAACAGTCCACAAGTCGTCAAATAAAGCTCGCGCATTCATATAAAACGTGCCGCAGACGGCTCCGGGGGATGAATAAAGGCCCCCTGTAGCGAATCCATGTGTTTTTGTAAGAAAAATATCCATATTTCAAATGTAATAAACACTTTTCTCTCACTTCGCTGACTGGCATACACTGAAGCAGTGCTGCCGGATGACACAGCACGTATGCGTTGCGTGATTAGTGACGAATGCGGAGAGAGAACAAAACAAAACGCCGGTCACGAATTAGAAGTACAAACCGAGGATTTGCAAAGAAAAATGTCGGAGGATTTCGATATAAACCAAGAGGAGCGTGAGAGAAAAGTGTTTATTACGTCTGAAATATGGATATTTTTCTTTAAAAAACACATGGATTCACTACAGGGGGCATTTATTCATCCCCCGGAGCCGTCTGCGGCACGTTTTATTATAAATTTAAGTTAGTGATGTGATATTGTTAAAGATTTCTTCTTTATCTTCACTCTGTCTCAGAATGGAGGAGAGCCGTATTCTGCCGGGGAGTATGAAAGATAATTTCTGGGAGATGGGAGACACCGGTCCATGTGGACCCTGCAGCGAGATCCACTATGATCGCATTGGAGGCAGAGATGCCGCCCACCTGGTCAACATGGATGACCCGAATGTGCTTGAAATCTGGAACCTGGTGTTCATTCAGTTTAACAGGTAAACCAAGTACAGCTAACAGTGGTAAACAGTTTACTAAAAGTTTGCACGCACTTAGAGATATTATTTTTTAGAGCCGCTTCTTATGTAATGTATTGTTCAAATGGATGCTCAACAATATATCAGCATAATATCGGCTATTGGCTTCTTAAAAATGTATCAGTATCAGTCAAAGATTAATTAATTCTGAAAAACATGAATATATGGTTGATTGAGTGAATAAGTGAATGTAAATTATTAATTTAAGAAATTAATGCTTTAATTCAGCAGTGACATTTTGCTTTGATCAAAAGTGTTAATAAGTGTTACAATGCTCTTTCAAATAAATGCTGTTTTGAACTTTCTATTCATCAAAGAGCACAAACATTTCCACAAAAATATCAAGCATCAACTTATTTCAACATCCAAATCATATTGGAATTATTTCTGATGGATCATGTGACACTGAAGACTGGAGATCTAAATGACATTTTGAAAATTTGTAATAATATTTCACAAAATTACTGTTTTTACTGTATTTGATCAGATAAATGCAACCTTTGATGAGCATAAGACACTTCATAAATATTATAATATATATTTTGTTTATTTGTTATTGGCTAGAATATTAACATTGGTCCTCTATTACCACCTCTAATTTTTTAAGTATAATTATAAGTATGCACACATTGTTTTACATGCATATGGCCTCTCTATGCAGAGAGTCGGAGACTGTGCTAAAGCCTCTGCCCAAGAAGAGCATTGACACAGGGATGGGACTGGAGCGCTTGGTCTCTGTACTGCAAAAGAAGATGTCCAACTATGACACAGACCTGTTCATCCCTTATTTTGAAGCCATTCAGAAGGTAATATCATAGAAAGCATAGAAAAGCATCAGTTGTTTTGCACGCAACTAAAAATAATTTTCTTGGTTTTCAGGGCACAGGTGCCAGGGCATACACAGGAAAGGTTGGCGCAGAAGACACCGATGGTATTGACATGGCATACCGTGTCCTGGCTGATCACGCCCGCACCATTACCATTGCCTTGTCTGATGGTGGCAGGCCTGACAACACAGGCAGGGGGTGAGATGATTGTATTATTATTTGCTGAGTAATTGACATGTAGTCAATGTATGTGTATGTGACCCTGTTTTTGTGTTGCAGCTATGTGCTGAGGAGGATTCTGCGTCGTGCTGTGCGATACTCTCACGAGAAGCTGGGGGCACGGAAGGGCTTCTTTGCCTCTTTAGTAGATGTGGTGGTTGAGTCTCTGGTAAGGCCTCTATCTATCAGACACTATATTTTTTCCTCCTGATTTTATGTGCACAAGGATTCCTTGTGTGCAGCTTGGACGGTGATTCAGAGTGTCAGCTGCTGAAAAATGGAAATGCTGTTTAATTAGATGCATCTCTCTGACGGCCATTTAATGGTTCATTGCTCTCTGCAGGGTGATGCTTTCCCAGAGCTGCGGAAGGATCCTGATATGGTAAAGGACATCATCAATGAGGAGGAGGCACAGTTCCTCAAGACCCTTAGCAGGGGACGCCGCATCCTGGACCGCAAGGTCCAGAGTCTTGGAGACAGCAAGACTATACCAGGTAAAGCACAGAATGCGACAAAGAACCATAACCGGTTTTTGTAACATGTATTTGAAAATAAAACACTTGCTATCCATTTTTCCAAATTTATAATGAGAATTGTTAATAAATCTAAGAGAAGCTATAAGGTCTCTGTGTTTTTTTTACACCAAAATAAACGCTCTATGGTTTAACATTTGTAAGCAAAGATATTAAGACTTTAATAAATTAGCATATTACATCAAGAAATTAAGGTAAGAAATAAGAATACATTAATATTAGTATTTTGAAATATTTGTATTGTGATCAAATTATTCTTGTTAAACAGATTTTTTTTTATTCTACAGTACAATAATTTTATTACTATAGTAATATTATTTTATTATAATTTTTAAAAATGTATAAACTAAAAAAATAATAATCATAATTTAAATGACTGTGAATCTGGCCTGAGACTGAATTGGAGAGAGATTTTTTTTCCCCCCTTATGCTAAAATCCACTGTAAATCCATATTCTAAAGCTGATATTTATTTATTTATTTTTCTCCATATAAATGTCATTGTTTTTGTGTAGGTGACACAGCTTGGCTTCTGTATGACACTTACGGTTTTCCTCTGGACCTCACGGCCCTGATCGCTGAAGAAAGAGGAATGGGAGTGGACATGCAGGCCTTTGAGGACGAGAAGAAAACTGCTCAGGTTTAAATAAGTTCATTCTTTCATACAGTGCAATTTCTATTTATCACAGAATAATTTAACTGTTATAAAAACACACAGAGGACACTCCTAGAACTCAGTGGTACCGATATCAGTGGTTAAAAACACTGATTTAATAGCACTGTTAAATGTAATCTAAGCTGTCTAAGCTGACTGTTTAATTGATTTATAAATGTTAAAATAGGCAGAAATTATCATGCACAATTAAATATCCTGTATTAACCAATATATCCAGTAATAACTGATAGCTATAATTTAAGTGTTTTGTTTTACTGTGAACAAGTCTAATCAAAAATGCCTGTGCACACAGTTGAAATCTCAGGGCAAAGGCTCTGGGGACGAGGACCACATCATGCTGGACATCTACGCCATTGAAGAGCTCAGAAACAATGGTGTCGCTGCTACTGACGACAACCCCAAGTACAAGTACACTTCAGATGATAACGGCAACTATGGTACGAATTACACCTTTACTATTTCTCTTGATTTTTACGGTTTGATCATGCATAGGTTTTCATGCTTGTGACATTGTGTGTCCCTCAGAGTTTGAACAGGCAGTGGGCACAGTGCTGGCTCTCAGGAGGGAGCGTGCATTTGTTGATGAGGTGACCACAGGTCAAGAGTGTGGAGTGCTGCTCGACAAAACCTCTTTCTACGCCGAGCAGGGTGGCCAGAGCTTCGATGAAGGCTACATGCTCCGAGAAAACGACACTGCTGAGGATGTAAGAAACTGAGAGTGGTTGTACAAAGAAGCTGAACTGCCTGGTTTAGTTATGTGTCATGTTGTTGTCATGTTTTATTTTGCTGCTTCAGAGGATGGAGTTCACTGTGAAGAACACTCAGGTGCGTGGAGGATACGTGCTGCATATTGGGACAGTATACGGCACACTGAAGGTTGGAGACCGCCTAACTCTACATGTGGATGAGGTATGTTACAGTTTTGTCATTGATTTTGGAGTTATTTTACCTTGTCTACAAGGAAAATTGAAACTGAGTGACATTCAAAATGTTGCATCTGGTTCAAAAAGAGAGAAGACTTCACACATGGATAGGATGCTACATAGAATGCAACATAATTCCCCTCTTTTTCTCTCTCTCAGGCTCGTCGTAGGCCCATCATGAGCAACCATACCGCCACACACATCCTTAACTTTGCCTTGCGTTCAGTGCTGGGAGAGGCAGATCAACGGGGCTCTTTGGTTGCTCCAGACAGATTGCGCTTTGACTTCACAGCTAAAGGAGCCATGACCACAGATGAAGTGCGGCGCACAGAAGAGAACGCCTCAACCATGATTCGTGACGCCAAGGTCAGGACCGTTCCACAAACTTGCACTTTTCAATCAAACACTTTGTATTCATATTGCTTGAAACTTTCTTGACAACTTTCTTATTCACAGTGAAGATATTTTGAAAACAGAACAATAAAGCTCTTTTTCAGTAAGTTAGTTGAACACAGATATATAGCTTACGTGTCCCTGAGAACACTTTTGTATTCTGTCTTATTTTGTCTGAAACTGAGATGCTCTGTATATGTTTTTCATCAGCCGGTCTATGCCCTGGATGCCCCCCTTGCAGCAGCTAAAGCCATCCAGGGTCTGCGGGCAGTGTTCGATGAGACGTACCCTGATCCTGTTAGAGTGGTGTCTATTGGCGTCCCAGTGGAGGAGCTGCTGGCTGATCCAAACAGTCCTGCAGGCTCACTCACCTCCATCGAGTTCTGCGGTGGAACGTATGACCATCAAATTTAAATATTATAATTTTTTTATATTGCAGGAGTTGGCTCTCTGGGCTCTAGCAGCACATCTAGTTTTCTGTGAATTTGAACAAAAATATCAACTTTCGATGTAATATTCAGAATTTTGTCCTGTCTCTATGCTTAAAGGGTTAGTTCACCCAAAAATTAGGGATGCTCCGATCCGCCTTTTTCGCCTCCGATACCGATTCCGATACCTAGGGTTCGGTATTGGCCGATACCGATCCGATACCAGTGAAGTTTTTTTCCCCCATTTAAATAAATGTAGAATTTATATATCTCTGTGTGTGGAACTGATAATCATTCTTTCACAATCTACTAGATACAGACTACTTGAATCGCCATTGGCTAGTAAATTTTTTTGTTTTCTCGCCAGACAGAAATACTATATATATATATATATATAGCTGTGCCATTTTACAAACACACACACACACACACCATGAACTTAGGGCTGGTGCTTTTTTTGATCATTCAGTGTTCCTGTAAAAAATGAAAAAAAATAAAACCTAACAATAATACTGATAAGATATTATTATTATACGAATTCTACTGCCAGGACAATTTTTAATATAACTCCGACTGGATTCGTCTGAAAGAAGAAAGTCATATACACCTAGGATGCTTCTAGGTGAGTAAAACACAAGCTAATTTTCATTTTTGGGTGAACTAACCCTTTAATAATAATTAATTAATTAAGAATAAGTAAGGAATAATTGACTATGGACCGTTGAATTATTAGAAAATAATGCACACCCGATTATTTTAGACTTAGTACCGGAGGCTTGAGCCATTGATGGCAGACTAATGCTGTTAATAATTAAGTTATTAGAGAGAGAGATATTAAGCGTGTGGATTACCTCTGAGTCTATGCATCTCTCAACAGTGTTCGGCAGCAGCGTTTCTACTAATAGTGAAACTTTAAGTTTATTTTCTTCAAGAACAGTGCTGCTGTTACCTCGCTTGTATAAAATGTCATGTAGCTTTTAAGTTACTAAACTATTTTACTGATAAAAACATCAGAGTAGCACTAACAACGTTAGCGCGTGTGTGCAAGTGTCTGTACTATATGTGTGTGCGTCTGTAAGGAAGAGAGAGCGGGAGAAATACAGTATGTGCTTTCCGTGCATAATAAAATTTAATTTTGTGGCAAAAACATGAAAATAATCTGTAGTTTTTATCCTGTTGTTTACTGTATTTATTTGCTTGGCCAGTGTCGTTGTGGGTTTTGGTTATTTTGCTGTTTTAGGCTGTAAGGACCTTTGAAATAACTGAAATCATTTGGCGAAGTGATATGGACATGTAATGTGGTCAAGACCTGCCTGCGTGCGTTTCCCTGAAAATAATTGCACACCTTAGAACATTCGTCAGCCAATCAGATTCAAGCATTCAACAGCCCCATAGTATAAATTATGAATAATTAATGGAAAATTTAGATTACTGATGTTTTTTGTTTATGGAATCAAAATGTTTAAGAAAGCAATATTTTCCTCAGCCCTAATGAGTTTGATATTTTTAACCTATAGGCACTTGAAGAACTCTGGTCACGCTGCACCATTTGTGATCGTATCAGAGGAAGCGATCGCTAAAGGAATCAGGAGGATTGTGGCAGTGACTGGAGCAGAGGCTCAGAAGGTTGGAGGAGACCGGGCCAACATGAATATGCGCACTTTCATTTTTAACTGATACTTTTTCATATCTGATGTAGGGTTGGGAATATAGAACTGGCTTTTGCTGTCTGATTTGAATGGGATATGAAAGATGAAAGAATACAAGGATTAAATATGTTTATTCTGTTTTTCTTGCTGTTTGCACGCACAGTCTGGCTAGTGTAGTTTGATTGACAGATAAATTATTCTTTTGAGCCAGTTCTATTCAACAAATCAGTCATGAAGACTCCCAAATAATGTACTTTATAATTGTGAGAGTTAATTCAATGCAATTATTGACTGATTATATATGTGTAAATACACTTTAAGAACGGTGTTGTTGTTTAATAAAAAGTAGTTTTATTTATTTATTTATTTTAGATTTTAGGACCAAATTATTGGTGGGTAAATAATTTAGGTAGCAGAATTAAGTTCCTAGATTCCCATTTCTAATAGTTCTTGACAGATTGATGTTTGTGTTGTCAGGCCCAGAGGAAAGCTGATGCACTGAAGCTGGAACTAGATGCAATGGCAGAGAAAGTGAAAGCTCAGACCACCCCCAATAAAGATATTCAGAAGGAGATTGCTGATATGACAGAGGTGAGCTCAATGACATATTCTGCTCTTGCCTGTCTAGAATCAGTGGTACGTCTGAATTTACCCTTCAAAGTGTAACTGAATCTGTGTATGCATATATATTCAGTCCCTGGGCACTGCAGTCATCTCTCAGTGGCGGAAGGATGAGATGAGAGATTTCCTGAAAGGTCTTAAGAAGATCATGGATGACCTGGACCGTGCCAGCAAGGCTGATGTACAGAAGAGGGTAAGAGAACTTGATTCAGATGTGGGATAGATATAGAGCTGAAACGATAAGTCATCATTATCGACAATAAAAAATTGTCGACATATTTTTGTTGTCGAGTAGTTGTTTGATCTCATATGACCTAATGGAAGAGCAAACAATAATGCGGTTTGACCAGTGTGGCGCTGTAGCGCAAGACAGTAATTCAGCCCTCCTGGATGCAATTCAAGAGAAGAAGACAGCGCTTCAGAGCAAAACGCAGCCAAACCTGAAGCTGCTGAGCGGCGTTTGGATGAATATGTAAATACAGTGGGTACGGAAAGTATTCAGACCCCCTTAAATTTTTCACTCTTTGTTATATTGCAGCCATTTGCTAAAATCATTTAAGTTAATTTTTTTTCCTCATTAATGTACACACAGCACCCCATATTGACAGAAAAACACAGAATTGTTGACATTTTTGCAAATTTATTAAAAAAGAAAAACTGAAAAATGCTCAGTATTTAGTAGAAGCACCCTCTTGATCTAATACAGCCATGAGTCTTTTTGGGAAAAATGCAACAAGTTTTTCACACCTGGATTTGGCGATCCTCTGCCATTCCTCCTTGCAGATCCTCTCCAGTTCTGTCAGGTGGGATGGTAAACGTTGGTGGACAGCCATTTTTAGGTCTCTCCAGAGATGCTCAATTGGGTTTAAGTCAGGGATCTGGCTGGGCCATTCAAGAACAGTCACAGAGTCGTTGTGAAGCCACTCCTTCGTTATTTTAGCTGTGTGCTTAGGGTCATTGTCTTGTTGGAAGGTAAACCTTAGTTCCAGTCTGAGGTCCTGAGCACTCTGGAGAAGGTTTTCGCCCAGGATATCCCTGTACTTGGCCGCATTCATCTTTCCCTCGATTGCAACCAGTCGTCCTGTCCCTGCAGCTGAAAAACACCCCCACAGCATGATGCTGCCACCACCATGCTTCACTGTTGGGACTGTATTGGACAGGTGCCTGGTCCGTACCCACTGTATATGCTGCACTGCACGCTTTCCTCTCAATAACAAAATAAACGCAACAAAAACTGACCGCAGTGTGAAAGCAGCAGTTAAGAAAGCATCTGATTACAGCAATGTGGATGTTTGCAGGAGCTCTGCAGTTCAGTACTCCAGTAAACGTCACGTCACGTTTATTTAGGCTATATAGTACTATAGAGTCAGTGTCGCTTTCAGTTAGAATTACAACTTTATTTTCTGTTATAAACCAGCTTTCCAGTGTGGAGCTAACTAATGATAAAATATTTTTATTAGTGGGAAAAACATTATTTCATTAAGTGATAGTTTGGTTTGCAGAGATCAAAGCTTGATCTAGCTCAGGACTGTTTTGATTATCATAAGGTATTTTAAGAGAGATTATGTTGTGAATACAATAGTTTATCCAAAAATAAAACGTCTCATCTCTTACCTTTATTTTGTTTCTTATCCATATGACTTACAAAACATGTTAGGCAGAATGATGTAATTCAGTTACGTTTTCATATAATATACAAATATATTTATTTGTATAAATTAATTGTATAATAATTGTAATTACATAATGTGATTTTCAAAAGCTGAAGTGATTACCTTTATTTATTTGTTAGAATATGTATAACTCAATATTTTAACTAATTGCAAAAGCTGAATAATCAATCAAGTCTACTGATTAATCAGTGAAATAATCGATTAGTCGACTAATCGTTCTAATAGTTGTCAGATTAATTGATTATCTAAATAATCGTTTGTTGCAGCCCTAGATAGTTAGTCTCTGAGATTATTGGAAAGTCAAAGACCAACTGTGAACACGTGGTTTTAATTTTAGGTCCTGGAAAAGACAAAGGAGATCATCGAAAGTAACCCCAACCAACCTTTGATCGTGATGGAGATGGAGAATGGAGCATCTGCAAAGGTAACTCTCTCATTGTCTTTTCAAATTACGAGTCTATACTTGAACTGATTTGCATTTTGTAATTGTCTGCAGTGAAAGTCTTAATGATTTGTCCATGTGTCCTCAGGCTTTGAATGAGTCTCTAAAGCTGCTGAAAACAAATTCACCACAGACTGCTGCTATGCTTTTTGCTGTGGACAACGATGCGGGGAAAATTATCTGCTTGTGCCAAGTGCCTCAGGTAAACTTATTAGAGAGAACTTTATTCTGTAAGATGGCTGAGGGCTCTCTTAAAATATTTAACCAGATCTACTTTAAAGCATAAGATTTTTTATTGTGAAAGAAATATATACTTTTAATCTGGAAGGACACAGTTTACACCAAAAAATATTAGGCTGCATAATGGTTTTCAATATGATAATATAAAATGTTGGTTGAGCAGCACCAAATCAGCATATTACTATGATACTAATTGATCATGTAACACTGAAGACTGGAGTAATGGCTGCTGAAAATTCAGCTCAAAATATTTTTCTTAATACACATTACTGATGTTACTGTGAATGATTCATCAGTGCACATCATGTTCAGCGAAATAAGAGTAATAACCAGCCTTTCCTCTGAAATAACTTTGAACCTAGAAGTTAAGGGCCCTATCAATCACCTGGCGCAATGCGGCGCCAGGCGCGACGCAAGTGCTTTTTGCTAGTTTCAGCCCGACGCAGTTGTCATTTTCACGTCCCGCGCCACATTGTTTAAATGGCAAATGCATTTGCGCCCATGGGCGTGCTGGTCTGAAAACGAGGTGTGTTCAGGCGCGTTGCTATTTTGAGGCAACTGAAATAGACTGCGCCATTGACCAACAAAAACCTGGTCTAAAGTCAATAGCGCAGTAGTTTGAGAAATGTTGAAGGTGTCTGAATAAATTTTGGTTTGACTGTATCTATTTGATAAATGAAGTTAACCAACTAACATTATACATACCCTTTTGGTTTCTGTACCCAATATTTAAAAAATTTACAAATGTAATAAAAATATAGGTATCGGCATCGGTATCGGCAAGTACCAAAAATAAAAGTATCGGTATCGGGCGAGTACTGGAAAAAGTGGTATCGGTGCATCCCTACTTTAGACCATGCACTTAGATCGTTAAAATAGGGCCCAAAATGTGTTTCAGATGCCACATTTTGTTTGTATTCACATTTAATGCTGGTTAAATATTACTTTGACTTGCATGGTAGTAGACACAATAATGCAAATGTAAAGTAGCAATTTAAAATCACCAATTTGCTCTGACTGTGTTTACAGGATGTTGCAAACCAAGGCCTGAAGGCCAGCGAGTGGGTTCAGAAAGTGTGCCCTCTGCTGGACGGAAAAGGAGGTGGTAAAGACATGTCTGCCCAGGCCACGGGTAGAAACACACATTGCATACAGGAGGCTCTGCAGCTGGCCAATGAGTTTGCCCATCTCAAACTGGGTGAAAATTAAGGAGAGAGAGATGTAGCTGCGTAGGTGAGGTTTAATCTGGAAAGAGGTCTTTAGTTTGGTCTTAACCTTCCTCCTGTCCTGTTCCAACTCTGCCTGATGATTTTTTAAACTGGACATTCCAGGCTGGAAAATGTAAAAACTGTACAGAAATGTGTCATTTGTCAATTATGGATAGGAAGGGGAATGTATAGCGGCGCTTTCAGTAAATTGGGGTATTGCAGATGGTTCAACTTATCCATCAAACCGTCTTGGCTCTCTGATGCACATGGGCTGTGCATGCTTTCTGATCGGATTATTACATTTAGATTCACAGTTTAATGTTGTTCTGCTAGCTCAAATCGCCCTCATGGCCATTGTTATCTTTCTGAGCATATGATGAGGAAGAAAATTTTCATTTTCACTCTATTAGAAGGGGTCTTTTTATCATAAGATTTTCCATTACATTTGTAGAATTGTCTCTTTAACAGGAGGAATGTCATATAATGGTTCAGGAAAAATCATGTCAACACTGTTAACCTTTCACTAGCTCTAGCATCTGTTTTGGGAAAACAAGCCATTAATCACCTGTCACATGAAATGTTTCACTTGTTAATGGTAATAAAAAATTGTTTCAAATGCATAAATGATTTTTCGTTGTTCTGTGGAGTCGTGTATATGCGTCTGATTGTTAACGGAATACACTATCTGGTGATTTTTGTCAACTCTAAATACATGAATCATCAAATTCAGGTTAGAGATCCTTAACTGTCATATTACTACTATTACATTCTTGGTTACAGGTGCTCAACCATTTGAACGTATTTTGAATCAACATTATAAAATTATTTTTATATGATACATTCTGAACTCTTTATATCGCTTTCATTTAAGACAATATGCCTGTAATTTCTATAAATGGGTGTGCCAGACTCTCAGACAAATGCTCCAGTCAAGCTCAAACACATTATTATATAACTACACAATGGCAAGAGGACAAAAAGCATGAAAGAGCTAAAGTGAGTCATTGCTTAGAGAGGGATTCAGGGTTAGCTTATAAAGGGGTGTTAACTTGAAGTTTAGTTAACTTTTAAAATTATGATTATCAGGGTGTAAAGTTTTAAACATGTCACAAAACATCACGGAATGCAACAAATCCATTGTTAGTTACTGATGTTTATGTTTAAGCGTTGTTACAAAAGAAAACGGGATAGAAAGTGATAGCATCAAGAGAACTTTTTACCAGAATAAAATGAAACTTGGGATGTTTTTGAATGCCAGATTTTCCACGCTGCAAAGCATGTAAACCATATAGTAAAAATTTATCCCTTTGTTCACATTTTGATAAGACATTTTATTTCCATAAAATCATGAGTTCAATACTGAAGTTCTAATGAAAATGTACTGCATCAAATAAAGCAGCTCTGACCAGGAGCAAAATTGTTTACTTGTATAACGTTCTTGGACACAATGAGACAAACCATTTTTAAACATGTTTATTTCTTGCTGTAGCATAAACATAGCATAAAAACGGTCCATAATTACACAAAGACTGAGGTTGTGAAAGGAAAGAAAGAGCACTGACCAAGAGTCACTATATCAACACTAATGAGAGCAAACACAGTGGCACAGTTAGTATATGTACAGTCTGTGCTGAAGGGTTCCTTCATGAAGAACAGGATTCAACATTAAGTTGAAAGTGGAGTCTAAATACTGTAGCCTCATTTTTAACTTCATGTCAGGTTTTTTACTGCCATTTTATTGTTTTGTTAATTATTTCTTCAAATGGAATAGGGGAGTCTACCATAAAGCCTTTCGAAAAGTTCAAGAAAACAATGAAATTGCATCATTCAATCAACATATCTATCCTGGAGGCACAATCGTGTATGATTGTGGAAAAAGCAGCAAAGAAAAAAAATCAAGCAGTTCAGTCTTAACAGGAATATTCATCTCACTCAGTACTTTACAGCCTTCAGCTTTGCATCCTATAAGCCTACAAACAATTCAGCAAAAGATGATACAAAGTCCTAGAAAAAGCTCTCTCAATGTGACAATAAGGATCCACAAAGACCGATAATTTAGTGCTGAGAATGTTGGCAAGAGCAGCATAAAGAAAACAAGCCAATTTGGAATTGATCTCGTCATGCAATTTGGCCACAGAACATTTCAAATGGAGAGAACGGAGAAGGTGGACATAATGTAGTCTTTCACAAATAGTTTGAGTAGTTTTGCCTGAATATCACTCGGCAGGCTACAATCCTCCTGTGGCACAAAAACAAGAGAAACGTCCCTCCTCGCCAACTAGTACCATCTAGGATTAATGGATACTGTTAAGAGTAGGCTAATACAAGAACATCACGAGCCAACTTATTTTCCTTAATCCATATTTTCTGAACAATACATAAACATCTAACAACAAAAACAAGAGGATTAGTAATGGAATAAAACTCTTTGGCGACCAACTGCGCATCTCAATATTCTGAGGGCAGCCATCCTACAAATCCGTGATATTAGAATTTCACTGTGAAACGCTCAATAATAATCCCTCAGAATAAGCTTAAATATAATAAAGCCACTGCAGCACTGTGCATTTAATATTCACCCGGTAGGCTACCGTCAAAAGACATTTATTGACAATGTATAAAAGCACTTTGTGTGCCACATGTCTGGATTTTCTAAGGGTTCGAGAGACTTTTAAACGAAGTGACAGTGAATGCAGGTAGGTAGCTCTTAAAATCAAAAGGGGAGAAGGTTTTCAGGTGAGAGAGCTTTTCCCACCCTGATCCCGAAGGCACGGCGCTCAGCTTAGCTCAAAGTAGAACAGACAAGAGGATGAAGTGGCGGAGCACAGGAGAAGCGAGAAGGGTTGGGAGAAGCCGTGAATCATGTGTGGGTGGAGGACAGCTGGTGGGTAGACGATCCATGCCCTATTTTAGAGGCCAGATTTGTGTGAGCGTGAATGTGTGTCAATAAATGCTCTGTAAGAAGACTAAAGGAAAAATAGCATGCGTTTATGAGTCTTTTAATGAGGTTAGCTGTGCTCTGGAGAGATGACGTGTCCAGAAGTGAGGACAAGGCACGCAAGCATGTAACGTGTGTGCGTTTACACACTGAAATAGCTGATGTGTCTACAATTTGAAAAAGAACTATTGCACCTGAAACTAGACTAGGCTGAAGCAGAAAGCTCCGGACTTGCAAAGGGACATGGTGATGGAAAAAATATGAGATTGAAAGAAAAGAATATATTTCAGTTCAGTAGGCTATTTCATTTTATGAGAGAACGCAAAAGAACTCAAAAGCATTGAAATATAGGCTAATTTGTGTTCCCAGAGAAACTTTGCGTTAGCTAGCAAAATGTTTGTGTTCTCCCAAGAAACTTGGTTTTGCTCGCAAAACATTTGAGTTGTTTGTAAAACCGTTGCATTCCTCTGAGGAACTTTGAGTTTGGATGCAAACAACTCAAAAGTTTTGCGAGCAAAACCAAGTTTCTTGGGAGAACACATTTTGCTAGCTAACGCAAAGTTTCTTGAGGGAACAAACGTTTTGGAAGAGAACACAAAAGCGTTGAAATTTCTGTTCCCAGAGAAACTTTACGTTAGATTGCATAATGTTTGCTCTTCCCAGAGAAACTTTGCATTTCATCTCAAAACTTATGTTCGCTCATAAAACCTCCACGTTTTCCAGAGAAACTTTGAGTTCGCACACAAACAACTCAAAAGGTTTGCAAGCTAACACAAAGTTTCTTGGGGGGAGGGGAAGGCAAAGATTTTGCAAGCAATCACAAAGTTTCTCGGGGAAAACAAAATATTTACGAGCGAGAACGCAAAAGTATTGAAATATAATTTGCATTCCACAGAGAAACTTTGCGTTCGCTTGCAAAATGTTTAGCTTTCCCAGAGAAACTTTGCGTTTTCTAACAAAAATTGTGTTCGCTTGCGAAACCTTCCCGTTCTTCTTAGAGAGTTCACATACAAACAACTCATAAGTTTGCAAGCTAAGCGGAAGCGCAAATAATTAGTAAAGTAAAGCAAAGTTTCTCTGGGTAACGCATTTTGCAAGTTAACCCAAAGTTTCTCTGGGGAATGCAAATATTTTCAAAATAACGCAAAGTTTCTCAGGTGGGAATGAAAAAATTTACAAGAGAATGCATTGAAATATAATTTTACTCCCATCTGTATATTTTCCCCATCACTATCCCTTTAGCGGCTCTGTAGAAAGCAGTCAAGCGGATCTTTCTGCTTATCCTTTGTATGGTCTTCAACATTTATTATGTAATAAATTATACAAGGAAAACTACACAAATTTTACATTACATACATTCTACATAAACCTATTGTTAATGGTAAATGACTGAACAGCAGCAAAGAAGTGTCTGCCTTCAAGAAAATGCTCATCAATGAATTCCACCATAACTTCAAGATCTGTCTGTCAGCTAAATTGTATCGCAATACACCAGGCTTCATAAATGTAAGCTTATATTCGGTTTCTCACAATCTAATGCTTTTTTCTGTCATTTTCCATTATATAACACTATACGTTACATTCAAGAGTAGTGTGCTGAAGATCAACAATGAAGCTCTACCACTGTTCACAGTGCATCTCTTGAACAATCACCACACCATTATTAGCGGTGGTTTCTAAACGTACTCCTCATGTACTTAATATATTGCGTTCATGTTGGACTGCGTCAGTGGTTTCAGCTCCTGGTGTCGAGTATTGGCCCATCCTCCTCAGACCAGAGGAACGATCAGTACTCAAACGTAATTAGCAAAAATGAACAAACCAAAAAGACAAAGTTGTTCATACTGCTGTGAGCACACAGTGATTGCAAACTGTTAGCGTGATCATTTCAAACACGAACAACGAAACTAATTATCTCAAGACAAAACAAAGCTCGGTTTAACAGCAAGAACGTAACTTCCACTCAGCCACATGCGCCTGGTGACGTGAGGAGCCTAACTGCTGCGTTACAACGCTAGTGAAACGACCCGCCACTATATGTCCAAGCTTTTAATTCAATTCCACACCTGTATGACTTTTCCTTCTGTGAAGACAACGGTGCAAGACAACTTTGGACCCTATTGACCTCATTGACATAAACAGTTCCAACATTCTTCAAAATATCTTTTGTGCTTTGCAGAAGAAAGTAAATCATACAGGTTTGGAACTAGATGAGGGTGAATAAGTTACGACAATTTTCATTTTTTGGGTCAACTATCTTTAATGAATCACAGAGTACTACTACACTACTAGTACTAGGATACACTATGGTAATTGTTGGTCTCACTCATCTACGGGGCCTCGGCATGAGATAAGAGTTCCCACATCATCACTATTCAACAAAAGTCATAAATATAAGCCAAATCCATTCCCAGCACATATATCTAACATGCTGATTAGTGTTGAGATATTAGTGTTCCTTGCCAAGTCAAGTTCCTTATCCTAGTTGAGGTAGGCTTGCAAGGAAAAGCACATTAGTACATTTAGTACTAGTGTCTCCTCTCAAAACCACCACATCATGGGGATGCTGCCCAGAATCCTGTCCATTCAGGACAGCATAGACTAGTAATAAGATCATGAAAAATTACTTCTTGATCACGTTTAACAGGCACACTATGTGTGTCAAGTGGATAATGGGTGGTTTTGTTTACGGTAGTCCATCAGTTGATCCATTTCTTTGCACCTGGTGCCCAGATTCACTTTCCAGGAAAGACTGAGATCTTGCCAGCCTTGGTCAGCTTGTCAATGATCTGGGCCTCATAGTCTGCATCATGGACACCTGTTTTACGAAACTCTCCAGAATAGCGGTTCTGCTCCCAATAGTGGTGCCAATTTCCCCTGCTGTCTGCCCCAAAACCAAATACATTCACCTATGACACAGAAACGAATTCAGTGTCAATATCAGAGCTTTGAAATGTAAATCAAATGTAACATTTAAAATGATTTGTTTCTTAATTTTTGTACATATAAAAAGCTAAAACAAACAAAAGCTATACACACATATTCTTTATATATTATCTATAATATAAATGTAAGTAGTTCACACTAAAGTTCAAAAGATTTGGGTCAGTAAGTTTTGTTTTTTTTTGAAAGAAATTAATACTTTTATTTAGCAAGGACACATTAAATTGATCGGAAGTGAGAGTAAAGACTTCTACATTGTTACTAAATATTTTTATTTCAAATAGCTGTTCTTTTGAACTTTCTATTCATTAAAAAAATTGTGAAGAAAAATGTATCACAGTTTTGAACTTTGATAATAAGCAACGTTTCTTGAGCACCAAATCATCGTATTAGAATGATTTCTGAAGGATCATATAACACTGAAGACCGAAGTAATAACTGCTGAAAATTCAGCTGTGCCACTGCCATCACAGAATTCGATTACTTTTTAAAATACATTGCACTGCTATATTATATAATATTCTAAATTTCAGTATGATACGATAGCACATTTCAAGAAAACTAGATTTTGGGACATCAATTTACAAACATCATGTATGAATTGTATGCATTATTATATACCCTATTATATTATATTCCCTAAAGTCTTACCTCATCACATACGTGTAGAGCGAAGAACAGCACAAGCATGCCAGTGGAGGGATAGCGGCCATGATGACGTGTCCAGCGGTCATGGATGTATTTAAAGAAAGCTGGGTTGAAGATCTGAACCTACAGGACATTATTTGATACGTATGCAGATTTATAGCAGCACAGAGAAAACAGAGCCTGAATGGGAGACTGATAGTGTTCTATTGTTCAGGGACTAAAGAGTGTCTTAATTCAGAGAATATAAATCTGTGAGAGGCAGGATGGGAATATATTACCTTGTCTTTATCCACACGCAGAAACTGCTTCACTGGAGCGTAAGTGCTGAGAGAGAGAACGATTTGGAAAGAAAAAGTTATAAGTCTTCCCACTTCTGGCATCTCTTCATCTTTTCATTAAAAAACAGTGAGTTGAACTGCTGCTAACTTTCTGGTGTTTTTCAGTGAAGTAGAGAATGTTGATGAAGCTCGGTGATGTGTGGCGGTGTGTGTGATTTGAATGATGCATTTCTGGGTACAGAACACTGACTGCAGTGTGCTCACAGACCGAATATATGAATGTCTCATTGGCCACACTGCAGCTACTACAGCTATGACTCAAAATTCAGGTACTGACAACCACATTTTTATTAAATCCACATAGTGACTGAAAACTGAAATGAACAACTAATTTATTGATGTGATGTCACAAGATTTTTTTTTATCATGGGGGTACTATTTTAAACGTATAGTACCTCACACACCCAAATCTGAAGCATGTTCATCAAATGAACGTTCAAAATAAACCAAAAAATGAGAAATCCTGCGCACCACTCAAACTTGCTTAGTAACAAAATAACTTAAATATGAAACATTTTACTCAACAGACATTCCTGTTGCATATTAAAGTTATTTACTAAGCAAGTTCAATTGGTGTGCGGGATTTCTAATTTTTTAGTTTATCATGTTAGAGTGATTGTGGTTAAAAAGAAATAATTTAAAAGAAGAAAATTTTATAAAAGAAAATATTGAATAAAAAAAATACATATTTAAAATAAAGATTTAAATAAATTAAAAATACAAATCAATTAAAGATTTCGACAACCAAATTAAACACTTTTAGTTAAACTTATAGTCTGAAAAAAAATTGTTTTTTTTAGAGAGACAAAACGATTGAATGTGGTTTAAAAAAAATAATAAAAGAAAAAATTTAATTCAGGATTTTGACAAAACTTTCATTAAAGCTACAGTGTCTGAAAACTGAACTGAATAGTTAATTCGTCAAAAACAAAAAGTGGATCCCATTGCAAAAAACAGACAGGGTTACATATTAAAAAACACCAAAGCGTATCAGCCCAAGCAGGCCTTCATCAGGGTGTTGATAAGGCTTTTTACTTTGCTTGCTATGCGAGTGCTTGGATGTGGATTTTTCTTGGGCTTGGGCTGATACGTGTTGGTGTTTTTTAATATGTAACCCTGTCTTATAATTAAAGGCTTTTTACTTTGCTTGCTATGCGAGTGCCTGAATGTGGATTTTTCTGTTTTTTGCAATGGGATCCACTTTTTGTTTTTGACAATTTGTTCCCTCTCTGCTTGTCTTGCTTGATGCGCCCTTGGTCAAGATTTTTTTCTCTGAATAGTTAATTTAGTGAAGGGATGTCACATTCTTATGACTTTATTTTACCATGTTAGAGTGACATAATATGACATGAGATTGTGGTTAAAATAAATAAAAAGAAAAATATTTAAATAAAAATAATAAAAAATATAAATGATTTAAATTAAAGGGGTCATATGATGCGATTTCAAGTTTTCCTTTCTCTTTGGAGTGTTACAAGCTGTTCGTGAATAGATAAGATCCCTGAAGTTGCAAAGACTAAAGTCTCAAACCCAAAGAGACATTCTTTATAAAAGTTAAGACTGGTCCACGCCCCCACATATCTACATCACGATGTGGGAAGATTTTAAAAAAAACATAACAATCGCCCAAATGTTCACGCACGCTGTGTGTTTCGTTGCAAAAGCGAAAAAAACTTTGTTTGGCCTTCCAAAAGAGGACACGACTAGAGATCAGTGATTAAGTTGCATTTACAACACTGTTCCAGAACAGTTCAACCCAAATATTCAGATGTGTGCAGCGGATGCTACAAATGCCTAGTTTGTAATGGGTTTTATTGGTTTTGTCTCGTTGCGCCGGTGTTCTGACGATTTGTGCTACCCTGTCAGATTATACCTCCCATTAAAACAGATGGTAGCATATTTCGGAAGCAAAATCCTTTATTAACATGTACACCTACCCCAACCCTAAACCTACCCTTACAGTAGGATAATTACAGTGTTGGTAGCATAATCTGATAGGTAGCATTATTTGTTAGAACACCGGGACACGGCATCACAGTATGGTAAGGAGCGTAACATTTCAGTCACATGCTTGAGGAATTCGGCCAATCACAATGCACTGGATAGCTGGCCAATCAGAGCACACCTCACTTTTCAGACCGATGAGCTTTGTAAAAATCGACGCGTTTCAGAAAGGCGAGGCATAGAAGAGAAACAATAATGTACATTATGTGGAAAATAATGTGTGTTTTTTTTACCTTAAACCGCATAAACGCATTTCATTACACCAAATACACAAAATAATGTTCTTTTTAGCAACATCATATGACCCCTTTAAAACATAATATAAAATAATAAAATAAAAAATAGTGCAGCTATCTTTTTTCCTAAAATCCTTGTGTCTGCATTATTGTTCTCACAAGCGGATCTGGCCGGTGGAGAGGGCACTGGTGATCCACAACAAGTCGAGAGTCTTGAAGGGCACCAGCACAAAGCTAACGTTGGCCGCCAGGTTTTTGGCACTTTCTGGGTACATGAAGTGGTGTGTGGTACGGCTGCCGGCATCCTCTTTGTACCCTACAGTGGGAGCCAGGTTCATCCTGGAACACACAGACCCAATTGAATTGGACCGTGAAAACGCTCCCTCACTTTTGCTCAAACAAGCCCTATTACTTTAGCATTTCATTATTTTCCCCATGACGGAGTACAGAGAACAAACAGAAAGTGCACCTAGGTTGACAGCCAGCAGCAAAAAAAAAGCAGACAGAGAGGCATCACCATTCATTGTAATTGTACAGAAAATAATAACCAGGGAATTATTCAAAATGCTCCTTTTTGTTCCACAGAAAAACATTGTAAGGGTTTGGAATGACATGAGGATGTATAAAATGACACAATTTTCATTTTGGGGTGACTTATTCCTGTAAGAGAGACAGACTGCAAGAGACAAGCAAGATGATGGAAAGAGGGTGTGGATCAGACAGGAACGCAGACAGCGTCGGTGTCTATTCAGGAGACACGTCTGTTTCCCCGATGGATGTCAGAGCTTCTATTTCACAGCTCATGTCCTCTCAACAAAATGCTCCGATTAGAAAACAAAAATCCTGCCTCCCTTTCTCATTCAATCTGTATTCTACATGTATTCACTGAAATTCAGAGAACTGCCTTACATCACCAAGGTTTTGCAAACACATAGAATCTCAAGCTTGTATCCAGGCACCAGGATTTAAAAAGCTTTAGATGCAATAGTCCTAGAGATTTTAATGCAAAACAAATATCACGTCATCTCTCTCTCTCTCGCTTTCTTTATCTTCTTAAGACTAAAAGCTTTTCTCAAAGTGAGTGAGATGTTTTACCAATCAAATCTCAAGCATTTTTCTTCTTATATCATCAATCTCTAATAAACAAAAGGCCAAAGAGCAAGACTTAAACTGGAAACCACAATACTCATTTAAAATTAAGATTTTTTTTTTGGTGGAAGTGCAAGAAAGGTTTGTTATTCTACAGCTCTGTTGTAGTGTTTAGTAGTAATACAGTTGGTACTTAGCACTGGTTTTCACAAATTAATTCAAAGTAAACAATAAATGAATGAATAAATTCTCACCAAAAATTCACACCAGTATGTAATGTCAAGATAGCTGCCAAGAGCAGAGGTGGCTCCACACCCGCTCTTTTGTATCAGCTTTTCTTGCGAATTCTGGTTGGATTGGTCTACATTCTTCAACAGTTTTATTCCAGTAGGAAAAAAAATCAACATTAATAGAAAAACTCAGGATTACCAGCTTTAAACCACAACATGGTAGTAACAAGATATGACTGCACATGGCTGATCTACAAAACTACAGATATATTGATCTTTAAAGATTTAAGGAATAAAGTGGTTAGTGAACTGAGAAAAGCAAAGTCATCTTATTTCATGCAGTTGTTTGTTGACTCACAGGGCAATAGCTCGCTTTTTTGGAAACATATGAATAAATTATATAAGTATGTCAATATGCCATTGTTTGATTGTTTAGGTACAACATATACTCGCATAGTTATCTATATATACACATATGTAATTGTACTTGTTTTGTTCCTTGTGATGACTGTGTTTGTTTTTTATTTGGATGTTTTGATTTTATGTAAAAGCTTAACCAGGGACGAGGGCTGCAAACTAGCTTTATGCTAAATGTCCTATATACACAGCATCAGTTGTCTTTATGTAACAATTTGGAAACTTTTGAATAAATTAACCACAAATTCAGTCAAAGTAAGGACATTACATAAAACTGAATATAAATGAAAAGTACTGATGCTTTGGAAATTGCAAAAATGAATTTAATACCTTTTTTTTTTTAAATCAGTAGAAGAACTTGCAGCAAATTTCAATTCTGTTTATCACATGATGTAGTAAGAAATTCATCTTCATCTTTTTATATTTCACAGGTTGATCAAGATAAAATCGGTAAAATTATTAATCAATTAAACCGTTCAAAAGCTAAAGATATATTTGGTTTAGATGCTTCTCTTATTAAAAACGGTGCAACTCTGGTAAGGCCAATAGCTCATTTGCTAATTTTATCTATTAAAACTGGTGAGTTTCCACAAAATTTTAAAACAGCTGTGGTGACCAAAGTTTTTAAGTCTGGAGAGACTGATGAGGTGTGTAATTATAGACCCATCTTAATTATTCCAGTAATTTCCAAAGTCATAGAAAAGTTAAACAATTAATGGCTGAAAAATTAATGAATTACTTTGGGATTTTGGCCAAAGTATTCAACAGAATTGGCTACATGTCATTTTATAGATACCATAAAAAGTAGTTGTGGTGTGAAGTCATCACTTCGAAAATGCAAACTAGGTATACCACAAGCCTCAATAGTGGGTCCTTTGCTTTTTTTTGTTTATATATAAATGATTTACTTGAAAGTTGCAAGGAGGTTGGTTGTCAAATGTATGCAGATGACACAAATATTTATATAACAGCAGAAACTTCTCATCTGGCTCCAGAATTGTTAACCAGGCAACTGGTCAGTGTTTCCCAGTGGCTGCAGGATAACTGTTTAACTTTAAATTACAACAAAACAGTTTCAATGTGTTTTTCACTAAGGAGCAAAGCGCTGGATGTATTTATTTGACCAAAAGGAAATCAAGGAAGTGAGTGAATTTAAATATTTAGGTGTCATTGTAGACTCCAAGCTTAAAGGGATAGATCACCCAAAAATGAAAATTCTGTCATTAATTACTCACCCTCATGTCGTTCAAAACCCGTAAGACCTCCGTTCATCTTCGGAAGACAAATTATGATATTTTTGATTATATCTGACAGCTCTCTGACCCTCCCATAGACAGCAAGGGTGCTTACACGATCAATGTCCAGAAACGTTGCAAGGAGATCGGTAAAATAATCCATGTGACATCAGGGGTTCAACCGTAATATCATGAAGCTACGAGAATACTTTTTGTGCGCAAAAGAAAAAAAAAGACTTTATTCAACAATTCGTCTCCTCTGCGTCACCCTAGCACCATTTTGGAGAGTATCCACTGAACACAAACCGCGTATGTTGTTCTGTGTCAGCCACACCACACGGTTGTTTGTGCTTTGATTTGAACGAAAACAACGTATCCGTGCGAATTGTTGAATAAAGTCTTTTTTTTTTTCTTCTTTTGCACACAAAAAGTATTCTCGTAGCTTTGTAATATTACGGTTGACCTCCTGATGTCACATGGATTATTTTACCGATCTCCTTGCTACGTTTCTGGACGTTGATCGTGGTAGTACCCTTGCTGTCTATGGGAGGGTCAGAGAGCTGTCAGAATGCATCAAAAATATCTTAATTTGTGTTCCGAAGATGAACGGAGGTCTTACGGGTTTGGAACGACATAAGGGTGAGTAATAAATTACAAAATTTTCATTTTTGGGTGAACTAACCCTTTAAGTTTGATGCCCATATTAAGAACATGTCTAAGACTATTAAGACAAATTCAAACAGTTTTCATATGATAAGACCATGTATATCTCTTAAAGCAGGTCAAATGTTTATGCATACTATGATATTTTCACATGTGACCTATTGTGCGATAACTTGGGGTCAGGCTTCCCAATCAGTTGTTAAGCCTGTAATGTCATTATACAAACAAACTTTAAAAGTAATGGATCAGAAACCAATGAAATGGCATCATTGTCAAATTCTTCAAAAGTATTATTTGTTAAGTTTTGATAAAGTTTTCATTTATAAAAACAGTATTTAAGTTTATATGAGCTTGCCCCTGATGTAATCTGTTAGCTGATACAAAAATACATTAGTGATGGGGCAAAGACCAGAGGGGCAGTAAGTGGGAATTGTAGAGTTTGGAGATACAGAACTACTGAGGGTCAATCATCCTTTTCAGTGAAAGGTTCACATCTATGGAACACCATGCCTGTAGATTTAAAGTTGCAATCAGAACTCACAGTTTTCGCTACAAAGCTGAAACAATGGCTGAAGTCTCTACAGCGATGTGAACATTGAGTACCTCAGGCTTATTCAGGCTGGTTAAGCTTACATTTTCTTTCGGTATGCATGATAATTTACATTTTATGCTTGTGACTTTGTATAAAGTTACATATGTGTTTAGGTATGTCAATATGCCATTGTTTGATTGTTTAGGTACAACATATACTCACATAGGTATCTATATATACACATGTGTAATTGTACTTGTTTTGTTCCTTGTGATGATTCTGTTTGTTTTTTATTTGGATGTTTTGATTTTATGTAAAAGCTTAACCAGGGACGAGGGCTGCAAACTAGCTTTATGCTACATGTCCTATATACACAGCATCGGTTGTCGTTATGTAACAATGCCTAGTGTATTGCCCCTGTTAAATAAACAAACAAATAAAATACAAAAATACAGAAGTATATACACATGAAATGCAGTTGGTATGCTACAAGGATGCTAACAGATTTCAAACAAAGTACTGTTTACTTTAATAAAAATGTTTCAGCCAATGGAAACTTATGAGCCAATAAACAGCAACAGCAAACTAATTTGACTGAGGCAGGAAGCTCAAACCATCTCTTAAACGGTGTCAAAATGAAAGCAGACAGCAGTTAAACAAATAAAGAGACGAGGAGACAGCTGCTGTGGGGCAGAAGAAAGAAATGGATACAGCGGAGGACGGGATTAATTTAAGATTTCAGAGCTGAATCAATAAAGACTTGACTGAAATAGCACCTCAATTTATACCTCCGTCTCTTTCAGCCGCTCCGACTCTCTGATCTCTACTAAACATACACTGTTCTTCAACGTCTCCCCCAGGCTATTATTTTACTCTTTTCTTTAAGCAGCAATATGCACATTCTGCCCTTTTCCACGTTCATTCAACTGAAATCTGCAATTGCAAATGTCAATCCACCATATCTGACTGTGATCAGTGTCCCAGAAAACAGAGCTATTATTGCACACTAAAACTAAGACAAATACTGCTAAACACACACACACACACACACACACATTTTCATAAGCTCTAAAATAAATAAAACTATAAATATATTGATATGGATAAATGTGGCTTTTATCAAAGATCTTCCTTTTTTAAGAGCGCTAGCTGTTCTGTTGGTTGCTTAATTGATTCCTTAAAAAGAAGTTTTTGTTTTCAGTGTTAAATTACTACTTTTAATAAATCTCCTATAGCAGCTAGTAATCTATTTCAAGGTTTATGTACCCTAAAAAAATTAAACAATGTGGATATATGCTTTTGAAATATATTTTTTATTAGTTTGAGTATCCTACCAGTCTAAAGTCAGAAAAGTACAGAAGTAGAGAAATTACATACTAAAACTAAACTAAAAAAAACACTGCAGAAAAAACATAACTTGTGAAAAACACATAACTAAATAATAGTGTTCAAATTGAAAACAACTTTGAAAATGCAAAACTATCATAACCTAGCCAGACAAACTCATTCTGAATTCAACTGAATTTGTATGTCTTATTTTTTAGTTTCAAAAGAATACCAAATCATTTTCATAATCTTAGATATGTAGTTAAAAATCGTTTGAAAGACTGTTTTCTTTCCATACTTCGTTTCACAGTGGCATTTCAAGACTCACCTCATGATGAAGTCGTGGCCATCAATCACTGGACCGTAACCTGCCGCCCGAAGGTTGCCCGAATTTCCCACCACGGCACAGCGCAGACAGCGGGCAGGGTCCCACGTACCATATGGGGAATGGCCTGGAATGACCTGGAACAGCCTTTGTAGAACTTGCTGGATGTTGTGGGGTTTGAATTGAGGCTGCAACATCTGTACAAAGCCCAGAGGGAAGAGAAGAGAGGGAGGAAGAAAGGGAAAGAAAGAAAACTAACATAAGGTTGGGCAGTTATCTTTTAACTTCACACCATCTGCACACCTGCCTTTGCACACATGCATACTAAAATAAACATCCAGGCAGCCAATTAGCCGCTGAAGTCCTCTGCTGTGATGAATAGAAAAAAAAAAAAAAGATCCATCAAAAACACGTTCTGAAAACCAAGACCAGACCTAAAATCTTTCCTTTTGTATTTTACTGACATCCCTCCATGATATGGCTTCCTTCCAGCCAACCCAGTTCTCTATCTTTCCCTGTTTCCTCTCCTCATGGTCCCTGCTGCTGAGTTTACCAGGTCTCCATAATTCTTGGCAGATGTTTTCTGGGTACAGATGCCAGCCACTGATTTTGCTCTGTGCCCATTCAAAAAACAGGAGCCATTGTGTTTAATACAAGACTCTTTCATCAACAGAAAGCTACCATTAGAGGTTTAGTATCAGAAAGATTCGTTTATTTATTTTTTAAGATTTCTATACTTTTATTCAGCAGGAGTACTCTAAAGTGATCACAAGATTTTCACATTTCTATTTCAAATAAATGCGGTTCTATTAACATTTCTATTCATCAATGAATCCTTAAAAAAAAAAAATCAAGTTTTTTTCCATAAATATTAAGAACAACTGTAAAACATTGATAATGAAGAATCAAAAATAAAAATATGATGATTTTTAATGGAGTTTTGATAAAATAAACACAGCCTTCATTCAAAAACATTTTTAAAAAAATTACCAACCCCTCTTGAACAGTAGTGTGCATATTCATGTAAGTTATACAGTATGTGCATCTTTATCTGTATAGCAGTTTTGTGCAACAATCAGAATTTAAATTCCTGACTTGATTGAATTTAAATTTGATTTGAACTTGTTACAGCCCACATGACGCTGAATTAGAATTTGAATAAAAGGAAGAGAAATTTAATTCATTGATTGATTCAAAAATTTCACACAGAGGAATTTCATCAGTTCAACCTAAGTTTCATAACAAAACAAATTACATAATTCGTTTTGAGTAATTATGCCTATTAAACTCTGAAATGAATGTCCAATAAGTCCAACACTGCCAAAACAATTAACAATCACTCTTTTCTTTTCTTTTTTTTTTGACCAGTAATAAACCACCTAAGCAACCACCTAGACCACCCCAGCATTCTAACAGCACCACTTACATTTTCTGAAGAAAATGTAAAATTCAGCAGTTTCCGCAAGTGCAAGCATGTTCCTAACCTTCATCCCAAAATCTTACTGCTTCTTTGGCTTAATGCAGTCCGGCACCCACCCTGCTTTTAATTCACTCTGAGCAAGTATTACGGACTTACACTTTTCAGCTGACACACTTTTTTCAGACATTACTCATGTTCTTTTAAATGAAAATGTCCTCTTTGCTTCCTGTCGTTTAAACATGATGCATAAGCACAATTGCCGATCGCTAACCTCTCTCATTTAAAGGAGAGAAGCACAACAAAATTAGGTCTCTTTTAATTAAGGACAGTGTGAGTTCACATGCAACAATTTTGTAGCCATTTCATTTTGTTTTTTCATTTAGTTAATGCATGAGGCCAAAAGCATTTCACAAAATCGAACCACAACAAAGTCTAACCACATCAACTGAAAGGGTTTCTTAAGCTAAAAGCAGAAGAGAGTAACCATAAGATCACTTACCACCCACCAGTAGTACACGTCTGAAGGCAGCTGGATGTTGTCCCGAATCCACACAGGCGAGATGTCCGGGTCATAGTTCTCGTCGAACCAGTCAGAAATGCCTGGGTCGCCCACGCACTGAGAGCAGGCACATGTCTTCTGCTGAGAGCTCTCAGCCGGGATGACCAGGTGGGAACTGGCGTAGCTGGGCACTAGCTTAACTCTGCGTGACTCTTCCCATCCCGGGGGTTCCAAGTAAGGCAAGCCGGCTCCTCCTCTCAGCGTGAAGGAGAAGAAGAGTGAGGTGAGGAACAGGAGGGCAAGGGATCCCAAGACCACGCAAAAGCGAAGGGAGCATCGTTTACCCCCGCGTTCTCCTGCCACTGCAGGTCCGACTCCGGCGGGCACCCAGGGTCTCAGCTCGCCCGTCCTCTGAGCCCGAGCCCATGCGGCCCAACCCCAACCCCATCCCAAGCTGAAGTGTCCCTCTCGGTGCGGAGGCACAGATGGCATGTGCCCGCCCCACTCCCATGAACCGGCCCCTGCCACCGTGCCCAAACTGGACTCAGTACTACTCGGCATACTGAGCTACAGGTTTTAAACCCAAAAGTGTGTGAATCTCACAAAACTGCACCTGTGAACTGCCACTGCTGATCTCCAGTCTGTCAGTCTTCTCTTTTAATGTGTCACCACTGCTGTGGCGCCTTTTTAGCGCTCTTTATTTTCGCTCTCTTCCCCCTACACTATGTGATCTCCTCCAGCTCTCTCTCTCTCACGCTTTTCAACTGTCTATACTGCCACGGTTCAAACACACACCAGTCTTTCACCTCTAAAAAACAGTCTGCTTGTAGGCGTGTGTGTGATCGACTCTATTCGCCCTGCAGTGACAGTTGGAGGAATAGTCCCCTCTGTGGTTTTGACATCTCAGTGCCAGACAAGCTAGGCTGTCATCCGTGTCTGTTCTATTACAGTCCTCTATGAGTCCAAGTTTGTCACTCTAATCCGGTTTGTTTGCGCCCGTACGCTCCGTCTAGCAAGCCACCATGTCGAACTTCGCAGCCAGAGGTGGAAAAGGGTGGAGTTTTCTCACAGACTTGTAATGAAGCTCTTTTGCAAACATCTTGAATAGTTTTACATTCTACAACACTCTCAAAACTCTTTCCATCTCATTCATTCGGCAGTAGTTACTTTAAATGCACAGACATGCCACCATGCTAGTTCCTTGATCTTTACGGTGTCTTCAATGAAAGTAGCTTGAAGATTCATCCGATTTTCTTCTAACACTGCATCTGTCTAACAGCTAGTGGAGTATGTGATCAGCCGAGTGCTTGTAAATGTGTTGCGTCGCAGGACTCGCTTGCCAATTTCACAGTAACAGCTCTTAACAGAATTGGTGAGGTGGAGAACACGGATTTCAACAAGGCAATGTAGCCTGACCTGCTGTTGTCCTGTAATCTCCAAATCTATAATCTCTGGGATGCTGCTGGCCCACCTGTGTGAGCTCTCTTTCTCTCTGCCAGAGAAAACCCGTCAGTCTGAGAGGGTGCTGTGCATCAGGATGGTAGTGAAATCCAGCTGCTGGTGTCTACAGCTGCTCTTCTTGATTCAGGCAACCTTCCAAACTAAAAACAGACAGACAAATGTAAAATTATGTATCTTTCCCACTTTTTTTTTTTTAGCATGCACAAATTCTAAGACAGATTAACATAGATTTTCAGAGAACTGGCAAAAATAAATAAATAAAATTTAAAAAAGCACAGAATATTGGCATGCATGATTAACAACAAATATTTCACACTGCTATATGCCAAAATGTGTTTCGCTCCAGAAAATTTTCCACATTTAATACAAATTACATCAATATGACTTTGAAATGTACACAGAAAAATAAAGTACTTTTTTTTTTAAGGTTTAAAGTTGAAAAAGTTTTTAGAAAGGTTTAATTTATGTTATGGTGTTTCGCTGTACCACAACAACAAATGTACAGAGGAGCCCTAAAGTCTGAGACACTCTGAAAGGATTTTGAAAAACTTTAGGAAAACCAAGGAAAACGTTATGAAAAAATTATATGAAACTCAAAATTATATAAGTTTCTGCATGGTTTTTAGATCACCAATCAAACAAGCAATACTGACACTGACCATGTGAACTTTGTACAAAACAGCAAATTTCAATGTTTCCCTTGAAGAACTGTTATTAAAGCAAAGGGGAGAAAAAACAAAATACTAAGAAATTTTGCCATTATCAATTCATGTTAATTTTTCAATCAAATTTTATCCCGATAATATAATTAGCAAAAAATACAAATAAATAAACCAAACTAGAAAAGAACATGCATGCGTTTCAACTAGTGGTCTCAGACTTTTGAATGCCAAAATAGGTATAGTGTATGACAAACAAAAAAAGAAAGAAAAGAAGCATAGCTATGTAAATAAGCATGTAAACATCACTAGCTTCTGCTCTTATACTTGTCAATTCTTTTCTGTTTGTAACATTTGCAGTATACTTGCAAATTACTTATAGTTTCTCCCTCCAACTCATACTTTATTTTCCAGTCCTTTTTTCCCCTACTCTATATCGGAAAGATATCAGCGAAGATGTTAAAATTAAAAGCCGTTCACTGACTTTTCACTGATAGCCTATCTGTCCCTCACACATTTTGTGAGGGACCACAGTTGAAGCGTTTCTATCTTTACGTCTCTCTTGTGACCCCCGATTTCTGTTGGACATTCTCTGTAAAGCATCTGCTGAGATAAATGACCAGACCTCAATATGTGGAGCACACACACCAGTTCAGGCACCTTGGAAAAACACGAACTTCACAGCCTTCACATAATAACTATATGAAACTCAAAATTATATAAGTTTCTGCATGATTTTTAGATCACCAATCAAACAAGCAATACTGACACTGACCATGTGAACTCCTTTGTACAAAACAGCAAATTTCAATGTTTCCCTTGAAGAACTGTTATTAAAGCAAAGGGGAGAAAAAACAAAATACTAAGAAATTTTGCCATTATCAATTCATGTTAATTTTTCAATCAAATTTTATCCCGATAATATAATTAGCAAAAAATACAAATAAATAAACCAAACTAGAAAAGAACATGCATGCGTTTCAACTAGTGGTCTCAGACTTTTGAATGCCAAAATAGGTATAGTGTATGACAAACAAAAAAAGAAAGAAAAGAAGCATAGCTATGTAAATAAGCATGTAAACATCACTAGCTTCTGCTCTTATACTTGTCAATTCTTTTCTGTTTGTAACATTTGCAGTATACTTGCAAATTACTTATAGTTTCTCCCTCCAACTCATACTTTATTTTCCAGTCCTTTTTTCCCCTACTCTATATCGGAAAGATATCAGCGAAGATGTTAAAATTAAAAGCCGTTCACTGACTTTTCACTGATAGCCTATCTGTCCCTCACACATTTTGTGAGGGACCACAGTTGAAGCGTTTCTATCTTTACGTCTCTCTTGTGACCCCCGATTTCTGTTGGACATTCTCTGTAAAGCATCTGCTGAGATAAATGACCAGACCTCAATATGTGGAGCACACACACCAGTTCAGGCACCTTGGAAAAACACGAACTTCACAGCCTTCACATAATAACACCAACCAATTTGTTCATGCTTCATTTGAAGTAACATTCATTTGAATGCATGTTTGAAAGAAACGCTCAGAGGTATAATCTCTGACAGCAAAGCACTAATGTTTTAAACATCAGCTTGATGCCAACAGTTCAATCGCGGGTTTAGAAGAGGTTATCGACATATCAAACAAACAGGTGGCTCGTGCTGCTTTCACTGTGGTCGCAGATTAAATCACGCGATTGTGATTGCATGCGTGGGCGAGCCGCTCGAGAATACATAATACTCTCCCCTTCCATTCCAATTAGAAAAATTAAAGATTTCATTTTCTCCGGCAGGAGTAAATGCCTACTTCTTTGATTGAGACGTTCTCATACTTAAACACGCTACTTCTTTTAAAACGCCCACAGTTCGAAGAGAGAAACCGCGAAAGAGGCTGCAGGCAGAGTTTGATAGAGTTTACTTCTGCAGCACCGATCGCGCTGCTGATTGTTTCTCTTACCAGTAGTGACGTAATGGACGTAAACTGGAGCGCGATCGAAATTAAAAGCGTGAATTTACGGAGCCCCCAAAACAGTGTTGCCAATTTAGCTACTTTGTAGCTAGATTTAGCGACTTCCCCGCCCCTTTTGAGACTTTTTTCAAAAGTGTAGGGACAAATATAGCAACTTCTTGGACAAACCTTATCTAAGTTCTCATCTTGCCCACTGATCTACGTTCATCTTTATATAGATCAGTGAATTTGCCGTTGTGATGTCATCTAGTGACATTTAGCTACCAGTTTTAGCTACTTTCAATTGAAAGCAGTTGGCAACACTGCCCCAAAGGGGAAAAATACGGGGTGAGAGATTTTATTTGATTTTTTCAAGTCTTATGCGTTCGCTCGCAAAACTTTTGCTTTCTCTAGCAAAGACATTTGCGTTCGCTCGCAAAACTAGTTGAGTTCGGACAAATACTTTTAATTCACAGCTTGCAGTGGTTCATACAGCTCCGTACGTTCACAATGGAGCGGTTAATAGAGTTTTATTTTGAACTTGTATAAAGAAATACAATCAGTGCTTAGTTCAAGGCACCGTTTTGGGACATTCTAAAACGCTTAATGTGATTTAGTGTACTAAACCAGTGACATTGGAAGACCAAATTCAGTAGGCCTACACACCTTATTAATAAAGCATACTATTTACAGACAAGCAGAATAGCCCAAAATATGTATGTAACGCGCTAAATGTCACGTTAAGCGTTTTCTCCTTCATAGAAAGAAAATGCTAATTAATGGACTAAGACAGTGGCAGGCCTATAAAAAGACAGAATTCGGTATACAGTTTATTAATAAAATATACTAGATACAGGCAGGGCCGTCCTTAGGGGGGTGCAACTGGTGCGGCCACACCGTGCCCCGCGGCGAACGGACCGAGGGGGGCCCCGGTCCATATCTTGCATCATGCCCCGCGTGAGCTAAGGACAGCCCTGCATACAGGAAAGCAGATAAGCCTAGAACAGGGGTGGCGAACGTCGGTCCTGGAGAGCCGCAGCCCTGCAGAGTTTTGCTTCAACCCTAATCAAACACACCTGAACAAGCTAATCAAGGTCTGAACAGTTACTAGGAAGCTACAGGCAGGTGAGTTTTAATTAGGGTTGGAGCTGAACTCTGCAGGGCTGCGACTCTCCAGGACCGGAGTTCGCCACCGCTGGCCTAGAATATGAACAGAAAGCACTAAATTGCACTTTAAGCGTTTTCCTTCCAGAAGCAATTATAAAGAAAATGCTTAACGAAAACAGTAATTAAAAAAAACACCAAATATGCTATAGAAATTATTAAAAATATATACTGTGTACAAGCAAGCAGATTGTAAACATGCTGAATTGCACAATAAGCGTTTTCTCCCAAATAGAAAACTGTGCTTAACATAGCTTAATAAGACATAATATATAAAAAGCCCAAATTTTAAGCCCTATGTATAGTTCAGGGGTGGCGAACGTCGATCCTGGAGAGCCGCAGCCCTGCAGAGTTTTGCTTCAACCCTAATTAAAACTCACCTGCCTGTAGCTTTCTAGCAACCCTTCAGACCTTGATTAGCTTGTTCAGGTGTGTTTGATTAAGGTTGAAGCAAAACTCTGCAGGGCTGCGGCTCTCCAGGACCGACGTTCGCCACCCC
>NW_015632723.1:292257-303119 GCF_001515625.1 Sinocyclocheilus rhinocerous
TGTTCCTCGGGACCCACTGCTCTGCACATTTTGCATGTCTCCCTTATCTGACACACTCATTTGAGTTCATGGAGCTCTTTCCTAATGAGCTGATGATCTGAATCAGGTGTGTAAATTAGGGAGACATGCAAAATCTGCAGAGCTGTGGGTCCCCAGGAACAAGTTTGAAAACCACTGCTCTAATCCATTAAGCCACATTAAGAGTTTTCTGTATAATATTTTTTTCTACGGGAACGCAAAAGATTTGAAAAAAAAATTTTCCTCCCACCCCTTATTTTTTCCACCACCATGTCCCTTTAGGGCAGGGTTCCTCAAATCTTGCCCTGGAGGGCCAATGCGCTGCAGAGTTTAGCTCCAACCCTGATCAAACTCACCTACCTGTGATTTTCTAATGATCCTGAAGACATTTATTAGCTTGCTCAGCTGTGTTTGATTAGGGTTAGAGTTAAACTCTGCAGGAAAGTGGTTCTCGTGGGCCAGATTTGGGGATCCCTGCTTTAGGGGCTCTGAATGAATGTGCCCGAGGTTTTTATGTTTTCGATTTCAATCTTTTAGTTTATGCACAAATACACTAGAACCAAAATGTTGTTGTTTTGATTTGGAAGACTTCCTCAATGAGTGGATGATATGGTGTGTGAATTATTTAACGACGTCTGACTTATTAAAGTAAATTATGTCAGTAATTTACTGCAATTGGTTGAGGTTCGTCTTGCGTGGTTTGAACAAAACTTGTTACTAAAGCTTTATGTAATATATTTTGATTGTGTAAATGTAGCCTATCACAAGAAGACAAAAACATACAGTACTTATGGTTTGTCAATATTAAAGACTGCTGTTGCTGTGGTTACCTAATTACAAATATTCTAGCAAAGTCTAACTACCCCATCCAATATCTCAAAATGACAGTCTTCTCATTTATAAAGCCATCAGCACACAGTTGCTAGACTCACAGCAAACAAATGGCATATGAGATATGTAACCATTGTTATTCTTTTTTGGTCAACACATCTAAACATGACTGCTCTCACAGTTGTGCTTAAAACAATAATACTCATATTCTTGACTCCATACATATACAAACACATGCTTGTACATTCTCTAGGACAAATTCAGATGATGCACTAACACCAAATTCTCTTTTTCTTCCTTCTTTAGCCATACACAGGTATCACGCACAAAAACATCCACTGACCTTAGCTTACTCGTTCTTTCCCTCTCTCTTGTTGTTCCGGTCGCTTTTAGTGGGTCTTGACCAATGTGGCTGCTCAGCAAGGGTGAGCCAAGCACTGTAGAGTGGGTGTCTGAGTTGCCTTGGCAACGAAACCTCACAGCTGGCTGCAATGGAAATGTATTGAAAGAGAAGAGCAGACATTCACATACTGGGTGGGCTTGCATTTTCTCTGACTCGCTGCTGGACAGGTTGCTCTCACATATTATTCAACAGTCGAATGCTCCAATTTTATGCTGTCTGTGATCAGATTGGAAGCAGGGATGGAAAACAATGTCTGTCCAGTGACTCTAGAGTTAATGCACTGACAAAACATGCACTCTCTCCCGCTTGAGGATTAATCTAATCATAAAATAGTAATTTTCAACGGCTTAATCTAATTTCACGTTTAATGGATTAAACCCTTTGATAGCTGGATATATTATTGCTTGTTAGGCCTCTCTTGGGGAAAAAGTATGATTATCGAGTCATTTTTTTTTTTCATTTAAAAAAGTAGACTAAATTTATGATTTTGCTATTTTAATCAACATTTTTTTCCAATGTAATCTGGTGTCAGCTGAAAGTGTTTTCCATGCATATAAGCCTCCGTTCAATGATTCTTAGTTCAGTCGACATTTTGGAACTCTATAACTGCTAGGAATTGCATTTGATTTCTGGGAATGTGGCCTAATAATAAATGAGCCATCATGCTGACCTCTTTTAATGCTGGTGTAAGTCATCAATCATTTATTCTCTCAGAATTTATTTACTCAGTATGCAGATAAATAATCCAAAACTGTGGTCATAACAGTAGTTTGCAGAGTTCACAATACTGAACTTAATTTGAAAATGCCTTGTGAAATGAACATTTTAACCAGTTTTTGCATCACAAAAACATCTCATAACTTTCTCTCACGCTAATCACAAAAAAACTATAACATTTCACTCCATTTGAGCTTCAAGCCTCAAACTAAAATGACAGAAAATGGAATGAGATGCCTGCATCTCTAATCAATTTCAAGTCACAAATTTATTTTATGTACAGCCTTCAGCTTCAGTTGTCTTTATTTCTCATTCTGCCTCTCAGAAAATACTGGCTATCTCATTTTTATTTTATTCTTTTTTGTTTTATCTTATTTTATACCCTCTCAAGGGAAATTTTATTTAGCCTTGTGCACCTAACATGAAAGTAAAACTAAACGTAGGTGCTATTTTGACTCATCCAAACAAGTTTCTGCCTGATTAACTTACGGGCATGGATAAAAAATGTATAATATTTATAAAATTTATAATAATCTAACATAAAAACATTTCATGCCACTTGATTTGACAGACATCAAAATCACTTGCAAACACTTTCTTGTATATCCATACTAATTGGGACACTGTCCTGAAGCACTGGATCAGTTAACAGCATACAGCTAAGAAATCCATACCCATGAATTGTATTTGTGCCCAAAGGCAATGAGTTAACATGCCCCCTTGAGCCACATTCTCCTGGAGCAACTGTTGACCTTTAATCATGCCTTTCTTGACAAACCAGATCCACAGGGGATGCCACCAGTCAGGTCCTCCATGTCCAGCAGAAGCTGGTCTATTATGAACAACCATGATAAGCCACAGACACATCTCTACAATGCTGAAGTAAACAGCCCTTATGGATCTCAAAGGCCTGGGAAATTCAGTAGCTCTCAATCTTAGAATGTAAATCAGAGCAGAAATCATTTTAAAGAAGCAGCAAATACATCATGCAGCACTAGGAGTTCAAAACGGTTATATAGGAGAGACCGGAGAGATCTCTTTATAACAGCAGTGATGGATGGTGCAGTCATGTCTTTTTCTCGCATAATGTCTTACCAGAAATTAGTGTTTGTGTGCCGTAGGAACTCTTAACAGCTGCAGCTGTCCAAGTGTCTGACTCAGCAACCCATCTCTGCTTCAGGCTCTAAATGCCAGTATAAGTATGCATGCGTGTATTAGTTCCAATTCAGGAAAGCTGACTTTGATTTCTGGCACCAGCACCGGTTGAAGCAAGTGACCTATCAATATTGCAAATATTGGCTTCTTGAAAATATGTAATAAAATATTGAGTGAGGTTATGCGTAAAATATGCTCTGATAGAACATGACAAAATCCAAGGAACAAAATCTAATCTTAAATACCTCAACATTTGCTCCTGAGGACAATTTTAGTTTCTTCTAAATATGTTTTTATCTGTTTAAGAAAACTAATTTAAAAGTGATATTTTCTTAATTAGCAAATGTCAAAATATCCATTTTCCATACTGTACATTGTTGTGATGCCTGAATTAATTTGTAGCATTAAAAATATTGTAAAATGGTTTTCACAAATTTGATCTATTTGTACATCTACACTGAAAAAAGTTGCTGCCTTAAATTTAGTACAATCATAGCTGTATAAATTAAATTACATCAAACTGACTTAGAAACATGAGAAGAATATTGTATAACTTATTTAAAAAGTTGGAAATTGCTTAACTTATTTTGATGAGTTAAAGTAATGTAAAAACATATGTTGTCATGACTTACTGATCATACAATTTTTTACAGTGTAATATAATAATTGTAATTAATAATAATTTAGAAATAATTACCACCTTATCTGTATTTGCCATAATTTTAATATGGTGCATCTCTATTTTTTTTTTTTGGCAGTGATTTGAACAATGTAACCTTGCATTACAAGACTTTGAAGTCTTCCTTAAAAGCCCACATGGTCAACCTGACCTCAGTTACCCGCTCTTCACTGACCTTGTCTCCGTTGCACTGGTTTGACACCTCACATCTCCTCGCTGTTTCCCTGTGGAATATTCATGAATTATCCATGAATCTGTGGCTGTACCTCATATCTACTTCTCTATCTACAGTATCTCTTTCTGTTTGGCAAGTACAGAAAAAGATGTTCTTTCAGCCGGCCCTTTTCTAAATCTATACCTCTCCATTCTCTCATTCTTTCTTTTTGTGCCGTCCTCTTTTAGTGATGTTTTTCATCACTTTCTCTGTATGACAAAGTATTTCTTCTCCTGTGCCCAAAAATGTCTCTCTCTCCCTCACTCATCCAGTAGAGATCTTCTCAGGCCACCTAGACTGGGGCCAGATGCCAAGGCCTGTCGCAGAGCCCATCGATCGAGAGGAAAACCATGGGCAACGCTGGCTCCGGAACACCACAGCAGAAGCCCTCATTGCTGGCACAGTTAACCCTTACCTCACCACCACACTGAAATGTTGCTCACACTGTATCCGGATGTCATGAAAGTGTTGCAATGGCAGATTGAAAGGCTGTATGTCTATTATACCTTTCTTAAATATGTCAATTTCCAAAATTACAATAAACCCCAGAGCTACTTTGTTAACATTTAATTTGGATTAACTTACAATTAGTAAATGAGGTAAACTACAGTTGTGTGTGCTTGCTCAGAGTCACACTGCAATAACCTAATCAATCTAATGTGCTTAACCCTCATGTTGTGTTTCAGTAATTTTGAGGAGAGGATTTACTTTTTCCCAAAAATCCTAGTTAATATTATAGCATTGGACTAAAACGCACTGACCTAGGGTATAACAACTTCCCAAAAAACAACAAAAAAAAAACACTTCTGGTCTTCCTGGTCAAAAATGACCAGTCTACAACAAATTGCTTATAAATGTCTTGTTATGTTATATTATTACCAAATATTGGATTCAGTCTTTTTGACTTGTTTTCTTTTCACATTTTTTCGGGTGAGCATTGCCAAAATTATCCACAAATATGATACTTTTTGTACTTTTTTTCTTGTTTTCTTTTAATTAGCAGTTTTTGAGTCAACATTGCCATTTGGTGATAATATAGCATAATGAAAGATTTACAACCAATTTTTAAAAGGCCAGTCATTTTGGACAGGGAACACCAAATTCTCATCCACAAAAGGATTTTCAGCACAGCACAAGGGTTAAACAGTGACAGCTGAGAGTGTCACATTTCCTTCCTCTGAACTCAAAAGATATTGTGGGACTGTTACTGTATGTAAAAAACATTAAATTTTCAGTGATCTGATATGATGAGCATCTAAAAGAAAAGTCTTCCATCTGTTTGGGTTTGGGAGCAGGTCTCTCAGGGAAAGAGAAACCCGGAGAACTCATGCGTGCACCACACACACACACACACACATGTCTGGTCAGCTATCCTTGTGGGGACTCTACATAGGCGTAATGGTTTTTCTACTGTACAGACCGTATATTCTATTGCCCTACACCAACCCTAACCCTAAACCTACCCCTTACAGAAAACTTTGTGCATTTTTAGATTTTCAAAAAACTTCATTCTGTGTGATTTATTAGCTTGTTTACCCGTGGGGACCTCAATTTAGGTCCCCACCGTGACACGAGTCCCCACGAGTCTGTGTGTATTCAGGTTTAAGTCCCCACCAGAATAGAAAAACAGGTACACACACACACAGGAATACAGATCTACAGACAACTCTAGTGTGTTCAGCAGCAGGTGCCCTATTTGTTATTTTCTGTACAATCCATGTGATCTCGAAATTAAGACACAAACATAACAGTAAAATGTTGCAAGTGTTGTAACTGTAAACGCTGACTTGAGCTATTTAGGTTGATAGAAGTGGATTTCAGGTAACCCTGCTGTCACAGCTGAATTAACCAATCTGAATCCCTGATAGAAAAAGGTTTCCCATAGAGTAACCTATTTAAAAGCTCTCATGTGTGACTCTTTGACAGTGTGATCGCTCTGTACGCAGTGTTAACCTAGTTAAGTCAGCAGGACTTTTGCTGGCTCCCGAAATTCCCCAGGTACTACGTTAGCCTAGTTACAGAAGATGATGAACATCTGTCATATAGAACAGTTGCTGAAACAAGACAAGTTTACAGTCTATCTCAATATGCAAAGTTCTTTATCCTCTCTGTTACACCTTAGTGATATTTGAATAGTTCAAACTGTAATTTCAACTTAAAGACATACATGTTTAAGAAACACATCAGGCGATTAAAATGTTCAATGCAATGATTTATTCATTACCGGTATATGGTTTCAGCTCTGAGTCACTGTGCATAATGTTGCAGCAGATATAATAAGAAATAGATGGTCCTCCATTATGCCTTGGGAAATTTACACTGGGTGTCTAACTCCTCATTCTGAACTTTAAAGTAAATCCTACACCAACATTTTTTCTGTGACATTTCTTAAAAAAAATTAAAAAATAAACTAAGAGCCCTATCACCAGAGTCATGCAATTACTCCAAACAGCAACTGTCCTCTCAAATTCTGTCTCTGAAAAAAGACCAATTAGCAAAGGGCAAACTGAATGTCATGACAGAATCAGAAATTAATTAAAAGTGCTGCAGCAGAGGCTGTTTACAGTGAGATATTATGTGATATAGCAGTTGAAGCAACACAAAATTGTCTCAACGTTACAGAAAAAAGAACCACTTAAAGTCTAAAATGCCATAATAATCTCCCCAAATTATTTTTGTTTCATATATAACAGAACAGAATTCAAATACTAGTAATTAAACGTTAAACAGTTAGGACCTATAGTTGAGCATACCTTTGTATTGATTATATGGTATTATAAATATGTAATAGTCAATATTATTAAATAGGTGCAGCTTATTCAATATGGCCATAATTTTTACATATGAAAAATTAAAAAACATATTTCTAGCTTATATCTAGCTTAACAACCACTAATAACCATCAGTTTATCTGTATCTAACCATATAGTTCTTTGATGATAAGGGCATGGAAAATGCTTGTCTGCTAAAATCTATGAAAATCTTTAAAGCACATGGTTTATTAATGCACAAGTGATGTTAAAATTCAAATACAGTCATGTTAAATATGTTAAGATATAGTGATTCTACTTAGGCTGTAAAATGGGAAGGAAATCCTGCACTTTTCCCATAAGCTTCCCTGAGAAAAGGAACATAGGATGGGTTAATAGATCTTTAATACATCTTTGTTGTCTTTCTAGTCAACATACTGCTTATTTGAGTTAACTTTTTTGAGTTTACATCCATATATTTGGAGTTGTGTCTACTTTGAACAAACTGCATAAGGATGAGACAAAGACTTGATTAGGTCACCCAATCTCATCAACCCCAAGAAAATCCTTTACTACCCTTCTTTCTTTCCTGTATCTAAGCAACGCTGGCAGATCGGTAAGGGTGGGTTCAGAGTGGAATGAGACCCTCGCATAAATAAGATGGGTTCGGACACAAAGGGGCAAGCCACGGGTCCCTCTTGAGTGCCTCTATGCATGATGTGGGTCAGGGACCACTCTAGCTACACATTCTGAGACTATCTGCTTTAAAAATAAAAAAGGAGGGGTGAGACATTAATGGACTGAAAACCACATAAGCATTGACCACAACAGGTTATCTCACACATTGGACACAATTTTATGATGCTCATGCGTTCCTTACCTTTCAATGCCTCTTAGGATACACAACACTTCATCATGATGTATCCTTAAAGCTGGGGCATATTTGGAATGTAAAGACACCCACTTCACCTCCTCTCTGGAATGTAAATTTCTGCAGACTGTTGTGGATGTTGCACTAAATGAACAGCATTCAGTTTCCATATGATTATTCACATGAGTTCTCTGTCGGTGGTCGTTTCCAGCGTCCACGTAGTATGCTGATGCAGATGTGCACTAGGATTTTGTCCCGCTGTCCGTTATTTTATCGTCTCTAAGCCCTTGGATAATGTGCAACAATGTAATTCTCACAATGCTGCTTGTAGTCCGTGTGTGGGTTGCCCCCCCCCCCAAACAAGACACCCTCACCCCATATTCGCCAATCGCGTTTACAGTTTACTGGGATATGTAGTTCTTTAAATGATTTATCACTAAACTGCGAACCGTGATTTTGCTTGTTTAATTACTCAAGTGACTAACCCAATACATTTTTTCTTATGCATTTATATACGCAACACCTGACAAGTGGTGTCAGGTGGTGTCAGCTGTTGCGTGCGAGTCCAGCGCCCTTTTGTACTACATTTCCCATGATGCCCTTGGAACAGATGGTATTCACAGCAGACCGCTGTGATTGAGGATGCTCGGAGAGTAACTGTACATCCAAACTGTCCACAACACATAAGTTATATATTTTTTTCTCTATTTATAAATGTATTCAATATATGATTCTCGTCTATTCATATCTGTTGTTAAATATATTCACCGTTTTGAAAAAAAAAAAAAAACTTTTTTTGTACAACCAACAGACACAAATTACTTTATATAATACTGAGATGCGGTATCAAATGTATGTGTAGCTGTCAAGCTGTTATTCTCCATCATGTATGGTTTAAATGTTAAATGAATTTTCAATGTGCATTCCAGACAAGTCTCAGTTGATGAAATACTGCCGCCTTGTGGAAATGGTTCTACATGCTACTTGCACTACAGTTATAGCGCTACTAAAAGTATAAGTGTAAACTTTCGAGCATCAAACACACTTTTTAAATCATTTTATTTGGTCATAAATGACAGATGAAATTAGATAGCATGTGATTAGATCTGTTATCGTTGCCTCTGTTAGACGGAGTTTTTTTTCGGGTGTTTGTTGCTTATACAGCTGTTGTGGGAATAACTTCGTGAATTAGGAACGAATATATATAGCACAGATTCTTACAATAGGGTACTTTATTGGCACTATTGTTTTACATACAGTATTGCCAAAGCATAAATACAAAACAGTATAAAAAAATAAATATCTAAATAAAAATTAAATAAAAATAAGATGACGGCACGTGCCAGTGATAGTAATGAAAATAAAAATACAAATATAAACAAAAATGAACAAACAAATAAAAATACTATTAATTACTAAAAATTACTAATCAAAACAAAATAAACATTCAACTAAAAAAAAACAAAACATTATTCGCCCTTATTACGCCTAAATAATAGTTTTAAAAAAACTGACACTGTAACATTTATTTAAACATGATACTGACACTCTAAAAAGGTAGCTGAGATGTTTAAATTTCTTGCCATTTGTAACCATAAATAGTGGTAGTGATATAAATTTGGTCATCGTTTTAAACTGTAATGGAAAGAATGAAACATTTTTCCACTAACGGTATGTGGTCATTTTCTGGGATTTCCACAACCACGGTGCAAATCTCTCTGTCACACACACACGCGCGCGCAAAAAACGTGTGTGAGAGAGTTATAAGTTCGAGTGCCTTTTTTCAGAAGAAAGTGATACCGTTTTACAAGACGATGCTGCATTTAAAAATAATTATGCGCTCTATAATAAAACCGAGTTCGCCTTTACGAACATTGATCATGGCTTCCAATTTCCACCAAAAATCATAGGTACTGTAGATCATTATGGGACCTCCTTTAGACAGTCTAAAAGATTTCAGAATCGCTCGGCCACTTTGTATAATTTCCCTTTTAATACCTTGTCAATAAACGTTACCATTTTTATTGTATTAACTGTAACTATGTTACTTTGGCAAAAAAAAGGTTACCGTGGTAAATGTATGTTACATTTCAAAATCACACGTTTTTCATCACTCAAACTTAACAGTTAGAATTGAATAAAATAATATTCCATAAAACTGAGGAAATATGAAAAACAGAAATATCGTTTTACAGCACGTTTCTACCAAAAATCTTTTTGAGGTCGATCTTTTCGCTCAGGCATGTAATTGGACAATACCGTTGTGCGCCACAGAACTGGGAGGCCCTCTGTCTTTCCAGCGCCGTTTGTATCAAAATGCGACCAGGCCATGAAAGTTTCTCATCTGATTGAAATCTACAACATCCCGGTTGCTATTTCGGTAACGAATTTTCAGACATTTCGCGAATAACCCATATTTGTTTGTCATACTAAAATTTGTTTTCAGAAATTATAGTTATAACCTTTATGTTGACTATAAAGTTTGTTAGCCGACTGGCTAATGATGAATGGACAACTGACTAACGCTTAAAAATTCAAGCGCCGTTAACAGTAGATTTTGTGTCACATTTAGTAAAATTACAAGAACACTTATTTAGCGTATTGTTTTTTTATCCATGCATGTTGTAAGTCGACGAACGATCAAAAGTGAAACTCTAAAAACTTGTTTTCGCTATGCAGTGTTCATTTTGTCCTGCATAAATTTGGTTTGCCCTAGAGCTACTAATGAAAATACAAAATGTTTATCCTAAACTTTGTGTTTGAAATCCAGCATATTTATTGTTAAACATAAGACCATAATATGGAACGTATTTGTACCTATGCAGTGCTATAAGCGTAATGTTTCTGTGCTAATTAGATAAAATGAACTCTAATGTGTGCCTTATAAGAAGTCGTTTTGCTGTCCTCACCTTTAACATTGATACATATACAGTCTCTGTTGGACTTGCTTGTAGGTGCTAGTTAAGCTCTTTGTCCTGAGCCTGAAGGTCCAGTGACAGCAGCCATGTTTCTCTACAACCTGACTCTGCAGCGAGCAACTGGCATCTCGCATGCCATCCATGGCAACTTCTCAGGTATGTCACAGAACAATAGCACTTTGTCCTGGGTAGTTTTTTAAAAGCAGAGTATTTTACTTATATTTGTCAGGGTATCTGGAAGTGTTAGTGAGAATTAAGCGTGATGTTTAAATCTTAGGTGTTTCTTTTTTTTTTTTTTTTTTTTTA
>NW_015632723.1:303167-317584 GCF_001515625.1 Sinocyclocheilus rhinocerous
TTTTACCAGGAACTAAGCTGCGGGAGATTGTTGTTTCCAGTGGGAAAATTCTGGAACTGCTGCGTCCTGATGCCAACACTGGTAAGGTCCACACGCTGCTTACTATGGAGGTGTTTGGTGTCATCCGATCCCTCATGGCCTTCAGGTTGACAGGTGGAACTAAAGGTGAGCAACTTGGTTCTAATTGTTGTTTTGCGTAGTTCATATAAAGAGATTTGAATTCTTAATATGGATCTCTTCTCTCATCTTGTAATAGACTATGTTGTGGTTGGAAGTGACTCTGGCCGTATTGGGATCTTGGAGTACCATCCTTCCAAGAACATGTTTGAAAAGATACACCAGGAGACGTTCGGCAAGAGTGGCTGCAGACGTATTGTGCCAGGGCAGTTCCTCGCTGTGGACCCAAAGGGCAGAGCTGTTATGATAGGTAAAACTATAGACTATGTAGTAAAGTATAAAGTTATAGTAATTTGACATGCGTTAGGATAGCAGTTCACTAGGGTTGGGTATCGATTGGGTTTTTTACGATACCGGTGCCAAATCGATACTTTTAAAACGGTACCGGTGCCTGAACCGATACTTAAAAAAAAAAAAAGATGGAAAACATTAAAAAAATTTTGGATAACATTAAAAATATTTAAAATAAATATACATAGCATTCACATGCTCCTCGTATGCTCTCATTTCCCGAGTTGTGCTTCCCTTACTCTAAAGCCCTATTCGCACGGGATTAGTATTACCTGGTGACCTCCAGTCATTTGTAATAATTGCGGAGGTTGTCTGTGATCTTAATCCCGTGCAAATCGGCCATGTCTGTATACTAATTTGTAAAGTAAAAATTCCCCCGCAAATGACCTACCATATTTCGCCGAACACCGAGGTCCTGTGATAATATTAGTCCTGTGCGAATCGGCATCTCTGTGATTTGGCCAGCATTTGGCAGGTCGGATATCATTTTTCGAGGATTTTGTTTCCTGTGCGCTTTTTTTATCCACCTTTCGCGAAGAATGGAGCTGCGTTGGAGTGTTTCGCTATTACAAATGCATTAATACCGTTTTGATATTTTAAACATAAAATGTTGAATACTGATATTTGAAGTTATAAAAAAAAAAAAAAATGAAATTATACTTTAAATGTGAAATTAAAACTGTCAGTAGGTGGCAGCACGTCACTGTTAATAAGTGAGTCATTGCGATTGAACCGAATCATTTAAACGGTTGATTCATTCAGGAACAAAACAGCGTCATGTTGCTGTTGCTGAGAAACGCAAATTGGAATTGTACTGTATGTGTTGGCGAAATAGAGCAAAAACAGTCAATATTGTGTCTAAAATGTAAGTGTTTTAATATTAAATTCTTGTTTATTGAACTGCTGTATAAAATCAATATCACATTTGTAATCATGCTGCTTTTTGGTGGAAAAAAAAGTCAGTCTTCGCATCATAGTGATTAACTATATGAAATGATATAAATATACATTTCTGCCCCCATATCTTGAATTGTGATCATTTTAAAATGCATTTTAATCAACTGAATCATGCAGTGAAAGAACGCGCACTGGTCTAAACTACTTCCTATTGCCTTAGCTTAAACTTTATGATGCACTTGAGATTTCTTTCACCACTGTTTACGTTTACTTAAGACATAACCGACTGCGTTTACGATAATACTTGCCGAGACAGTTATTTTGAGATAATTTTGCGTGTATGTGTTCATTCAGATGCAAGGATATGCGAAAGAGGAATCAATTCTATGTACGCGCATTGTCTGAAACGCGGCTCTCTGTGCGCGCTTTGAATGAATGTGCGCAGCTCCGAATGCGCGTGAATGGTTTAAAACACTTTTTTAACTGACTTTTTTATTCGTATGCAGAAAGGCACGGAAAACAAATAACACATTCTATGGAGCCACTAAAGGGTCATGGTTAGCCGCTTGCTAGCGGTAGACTGTTACATTAGGTACAATTACCCAACGATATAATTGCGAGAGAAAGTATTGAAATATTTTTTTTATCCTCCCATCTCGTAGGCTATTTATTCTCTTTAGGGGTTCTGTAGTACACTTAATTTCCTTTCTGAACACGGAATTGGGATGCGGCGAATTGCAGGGGGGGGGATCACGATGTCTGTCAGCCATCGGCGATGGACGATGGCATCGTCTATCGGCCCAACCCTAATTCAGAGTCCGTGGGCGTGAGCATCTCAGAGTAGAACATCACGTGTTGTCAGCTTGAGCCTACGGTAATTTTGACAGGGCGAGAATGCCGCTATATATGCTCCCTTCGAACTAGAATCATGGCGGAATATCCTGTGATGTCCACTTCACAGGGCACTTACGGTCGAATAGAACAAACTTAAATATGAAGTGATGAGATGCATGCAAAATATGCAGAGTGGTGGAATGCGAGGACTGGAATTGAGAACCACTGTTCAAGTGCACTTGTTTTCAACCAAAAGGCCAGGAACTGAGCAATCTTCCCAAGGGGACTGCAGGATGACTTAAAAGTAGTTAAAATAATGCATTTATAATATATTAAATCTAATCTAAATTAAAGTGCTAAACAAAATCAAGATGAAAATTAAGACCAGATGTTGAATATTGAAGAACCTGCAGTTCCTAAAACTTGTGGAATCACAAAATGTGATTTAATTAAATTTCAAACTCCCAGTTTTAAAGTAGCGTTGTCATAATTACAGCAGAAATACCAGAAATATCTATTGCCTACATATGGGGGGCCTTCGAATATTTTGTTTGGACAGTGGTGGTCCTTTGAGTCAAAAAGGTTGAACCACTAAACTAATGGGGGAATAAAGTTCACATTAGTGGCCTGACCAATGCCAAGTTGCCTAGAACAGTGAATCTCAACCTTTTGGCGTACCGGACCCCAATCCAATTCAGAACCATCCTCAAGGACCCCCAGAACAAAATTGACTCATCTATGTATCATTTGTGTGTCTTTGTGAGGACCAAATACAGTCAAGTATAATTCAAGTTAGCTGACTTGTCCAGTATTTGGCCATATCATCAGCTATATTGGATTTTTCTTTCATGGGAACATGTCATGTCAAAATATACAAAAATTCATACTTTATATGGACCCCCTGGCCTTACGTCCACGGACCCCTGGTTGAGAAACACTTGCCTAGAATGTAAACGCAAGCAGCTAGCTGAATACGGAACAGCGGTTCTTTGTAAATTGGGGTGTTTTTGCATGTAACCAATACCATGATACTTTTTCATCCTGCTTTTACAAATACAATCAGTCAAGCATAGGCGGAGCGTGTGTAAGGCTGGGGAAGGCTTAGCCTGGCCACGGGGACTTGGGGCAAAAATGCCACTAAATTGGACAAAAATGCCCCTGCACAAACAAATTAAATCTATTACGTCTGTTGTTAACAAAGTGAATATGAACAGACAGTGTCGATTGCAGCATTAAATTAAGATCTGGTCATGTTGCCACCGTATTTCATTTTAGGCGTTTTTACAGTGTTGCGCATTTTAACCAATCACACACATATCTGTTGAGCTTAGGAATGCAATGGCCAATCAGAAGCGTTCAGATGAGTCATCGTTCAAACTCATCAGATTTGTTGAGTGCGCGCGTTCCGGACTCTTGCGAATTCTCTCATCATAAACAACAAAGCGCAGATGTACATACAATGTAAGTAAGAGATTCATTTAACAGTGTACAGCTTCAGTGATTATAACGATAGCTTTGTTTTTTTGAGAGTGCTTAAACTCGATATAGATCAATGTTAGTGATGATGTCACTTTCTATATATAATTTATTCGCTGTTTTAATAACAGTGGAAAGGAAACTTTATATAATTATCAATTTCTAACATTTTTATTAAATTATAATCACGTTAAATACAAATTCAGTCCCATTAAACATTTTTTTAGCCTACATGACACCTGTCTGGTTCTTGCCTAAAAAGACGGGTTTATGATGTTTAATACATTTGGCTGCTTTTAGCCTTACCCTGGAGTTGGTTCACCCTCCATCTATGCAGTCAGGTGACATGTCTGTAACCCGTAGTTATAAATGGTTTTGGAGGAGGCAGATAACGATCCCACTGGAGAGCCTGCGGCAAACACACAGCAGACTCTGACCTTCTATGAGTTGGACCTGGGCCTCAACCACGTGGTGCGCAAGTACAGCGAAGCACTGGTGGAACACGGCAACTTCCTCATCACAGGTTCTGACCTTTTTAAAATGTCAGGGTGTCAGATTTCAAAATGCTAGATAGGGATTCACAAGCTAGTCTGTGTTGCAATACCTTTAGCAGACCAAATTTGTTATTTAACACTTATTTCAACATAATTGCTTTCAAGATAAGTAAAAAAAAAAAAGTGTGAATCTAAATTTACTTAAGTTTGGGGTCAGTGAGATTTTTTGGAAGAAATTACTTTTATTTAGCAAAGATGTGTTATTAAATTGAATGATAGTGACAGAACAGACATTTATAATAATGCTGTTCTTTTAAACTTTTTATTCATCTCGAGTCCTGGAAAAAAAAGTGTATCACGGTTTTCACAAAAAATATTAAAGAGCACAACTATTTTCAACATTGAGCACAAAATTTTCATATTAGAATGATTTTTTTTTAATGAATCATGTGACACTGAAGACTGAAGTAATGGCTGCTATAAATTTAGCTTTGCCATCACAGGAACAAATTAAATTTTGAAAAAGAAAATAGAAAACTAGAAAATTTTTGAAATAGAAAACATTTGAAGTTGTAGTAATATTTCACAATATTACTTTTTTTATTTTTATCAATTAAATGCAGCCTTGGTGAGCATAAAGATAGTTCTTTCAAAAATAGTAAACATTTTACAGACCCCAAACTATTGAACAGTATTGTAGATTACGAGTATTTTTTTCTGTTGCGTAAGCGTTGTCAGAAATGATGAATATCTTCATGTCTCTTCTCTGACTGTTTGGTGAAGAGATTGTTTTGATATCTGATCTTCATGGATTCAGTTTTGCTTTTAAAGGAGAAGAATGTAGCTAAATGTTTTATGAGTTTGTGTTAGTCTGACCTTTTACCCTGTGTCGTAGTTGCTGGTGGTTCGGATGGTCCCAGCGGTGTGCTCATTTGCTCTGAGAACTACAAAACCTCAACTACAAAAACTTTGAGGACCAGCCGGACATCCGTTGCCCGATCCCACGCAGAAGGGTGAGTTTGTGTGGTCTTCCTCTTTGCGTTCCTCTATTTGAGCACAATAAACACCTTGAAATGTCTAAACAGCTATTAGTATTGAAATGATGAGCTTTTCATGTCTCTTCTCTGACTATTTAACTGGAGACACATAAAGATCTCTGATCATAATAATTGTTTTTGACCTCATATGGTTTAGTTCTGTCATTGTGTTTACAGAAAAAATTAAACAGATGTGACCACAGCGCTTTTCTCTTTCAGAATGACCTGGATGATCCTGAGCGAGGCATGATCTTTGTCTGCTCTGCCACCCACAAGACCAAATCCATGTTTTTCTTTCTAGCCCAGACAGAACAGGGAGACATTTTTAAGGTTACTCTGGAAACTGATGAGGAGATGGTGAGCACACAACTAGAGACCTAACTTTATCATCTGTATGTTTTTCATGGACGTACAGAGGTGTTGAAGCAAAGTATAATTACATTAAGATACTGTTGTATTCAATTCAGCACAGAAAGTCTGAATTTCCTACTTGAAAATGTGCAATTAAAAACTCCTTGAAGTTGTGCTTGCAACTTGGAAACTTTCAACCTAGGCTTTGAAGAAATGTGGGTGTATGACCTTACCCGAACACAGTTGATGCTAAATATTTACTTTTATGCAAATAAAATGCATTGAAATTTTTTCCTACCTTATACCTGTTAAGCAGATGTTTGCAGAGAAAGGTGTGTGAAATGCTGTTAAAACCTCTGCTGAAAATTGCACGCCTGCATAAATACACTACAATAACTGACTTTGAATGGAATGCAGCATAGCATAGTGGTTTTATTAATGAAACTCACAAGGAAATAAAGTGAATGCTGTAATATAACATTGGGTGCTTCTAGTGAGCTAGAGAGAGAGCTGGTATCAGAATACACACATGAGAGGAAAATGCTGGAAATTGATATGCTATCTGTCTGGATTAAATATGTATTCATATTTTAGGTGACAGAGATCAGGATGAAGTATTTTGATACCATCCCAGTGGCTACAGCCATGTGTGTTTTGAAGACTGGCTTCTTATTTGTTTCTTCAGAGTTTGGAAACCAGTAAGTTCCTGTTCTATGTTGTACATTCTTTCATTCAACTAAAAATAACTGAATACCTCTTATTTGGTGGCATTTCCCAAGTTTCAGTGCAATAACTAGATTACAGAAGCTGATAATAAGAGGGAGGAATGTGGGAGCAGTAGTTTCAGTTACCTGAAACCTACACAGTGTCAATGTAACCATACTTCTCTCATGTTCTTTTTAACCTGAAGCTTTTCATTAATCTGCACTGTAGAATACATTGTGTTGAACAGCTTTGGAAGTGTGAATCTAAAACATTTTTGTTTGTCAGCTACCTGTATCAGATTGCCCACTTGGGTGATGATGATGACGAACCCGAGTTTTCCTCTGCCGTGCCTCTGGAGGAGGGAGACACATTCTTTTTCCAACCTCGACCTCTTAAGAACCTTGTGCTGGTCGACGAGCAAGAAAATCTTTCTCCCATGTCCTGCCAGGTGTGTAAATGTGTGTATTGCAGTGAAGTTAAATAAATTCAAAATGTTATGTTCACTCTCAAGCTGGGATTTACTGACGGGAAGTGGGATTACAAGTTGGCATGAGAGCAGATGTTTGGGAATGAGTCACTGCTTGGATGACTGTGCAGTATTGAACAGCTTGTTTTGTAGTTACCAAATTTCTGAGTGTTTAGTCAGACATCAGTATGGGTAGTCGAGTGTATAAACACTTAAGACTTTTTTTTTTTTTTTCTCTTTGTACCATCAGTTCTCTTATGTAATGAAGAAAATGAATCCAAAATGCCTCTGTAAGGAGTGGTGAACCCACAGACAGTTTTATTTATTTATTTTTTAACTGTACTGCAGGTTGCTGATTTGGCTAATGAAGACACCCCGCAGCTGTATGTGGCATGTGGCAGAGGACCCAGATCTACACTGAGAGTTTTGAGACACGGACTGGAGGTTTGTGTTGCTAGGTGTGACATTTCCATGGCAGCTTTCACAGCATGCTTGCAAAATGGAAATTTGACACCCACTGCATTAACAGCAAGTCCTTCGCAACGTATGCGGTTTTATGGTTTAGATTCTAGGTTTTTCCAGAGACTATTTATATTTTGATGTGTTAAAGAATGCATGTCATTTCCAGAGGAGTAAAGAGTACCTAAAAACCATACTTGAGTAAAAGTACAGATACCTTACAGTGAAAATTACTCCACTACACGTTACAAGTCACCAATTCCAAAACAACTTGAGTAAAAGTCTTAGAGTATCTGATTTTAACAGTATTTAAGTATTTTACTTATACTAAATATAGGCTCAAAAATGCACTAGTCAAAGAGACATGCCAGTCACCAAAAATGTAGTGAAGTAAAGAGTAAAAGTTGCTAATATCTTTGATACTCAGTACAACTACAAAGTATCCAAAAAGATACTCAAGTACAGTAACTAATTACATTTACTCCAATACTTTACACCTCTGGTCATTTCAGGTTTCAGAAATGGCTGTTTCTGAACTGCCCGGTAACCCCAATGCTGTGTGGACTGTCAGGAGACATGTAGAAGGTAAAAGACCCATTCATATAGTGTGTGTGCATGCACATGAACTATGTAGACATGTTTGAAGTTATTCAGCAAGCATTTCTTAGGAGAGAAAAAAAGTATTTAGATACGTCACTATTGCAAAGTCATTTTCTTCACAGGAAGGAAACGTAGGAATGCGTTTAAACCTTTTATGGTTTTGACTAACTGCATCAAGATATGCAATCATGCCATATATTGGCTTCTCAAGAGTCATGCAGGACCACACTAGCTGATTCCTTGGTGCTTTTTGTAAAAGATTGAAGTGCTCGCATGCATAGACAAGTACATTCTAGATTCTCCACTTTATGCATAAATTCAGTTTTGCACAATACTCTCGCTTGTAAGAGCTTTTCACCAAGTCATATTCTACTAGATCAACAGCATACAAGGACAATTTGCTGGGCATGCACAGTGTAGGTTGGGCTTTCAGAAAATGTCACTGTCTGCCAGATATTTCTCTGAAATCATGTGATTTGCTATGAGATTTTTTTGTCCTGTGCATGCAGCCTGAGCTTAGCAAGGGTTTATATTGTGGTCTGTACTGTAGTGTTTGAGGGAATCAGTTTCATTTTGACTGTGCAGTCTTGTGAGAGGTAAGCAAACAGTGAATTATGGTTTCATTCTCAATAGGAGCTTGTTCATTCACTGCAGGTTGTTTATATACCGTTACAGAAGAGATTTTAAAGGGATAGTTAAATGCGTAAAAATGCATAATGAAGAATGTCATTTACTCACCCATGAATAAGTGTCTTATGGGCTTGGAATGACATTAGGGTTGAGTAAATGCTGACAGAATTTTCATTTTTGGGTGAACCCTTTTTAATGTTCTCAACTCGCAAAAGAACAAATTTTATGTTTTGAAGGGCACGCACATAACATTCATTGAACAAGTGATTAAACATTTTATTGAATTTCACCTATTTTGTCATCTTTAAGTTTTGGTTTCCTTTTATGGTTTCAAATTTGCCCACACTTGGCAAAAGTTTCCAACCAGAGAATTGTGGGTTTCCTTTTCACAGATGAGTTTGATGCCTACATCATCGTGTCTTTCGTTAACGCCACCCTGGTGCTTTCTATCGGAGAGACTGTGGAAGAAGTGACAGACTCTGGTTTCTTGGGCACAACACCCACCCTGTTCTGCTCGTTGCTTGGGGAAGATGCACTTGTACAAGTGAGCGACATCTCTCTGACCTACATGCATGCACAATATCCCATTGAACCTTTTCTCTTTCCTTGTTAAAGGGATAGTTCACCCAAAACTGAAAACTGTCTTTTACAGGTTATTCCAAACCGGAGTTTCTTTCTTCTACTGAACACAAAAAGATATTTTGAAGAATGTGGGTGACCAAATTGTTACCCACAGGTGGTCATTGCTTTGACTGGAGGAGAACTGGTCTTCTTCGAGATGGACCCAGTATGTTGGCGGACATACTTTTTCTTTTATGTTGTCACGTGAATTTTCATCTTTTGTTTGAATGTTTGTCTTTCCATTAAGTTTTCGCTTTTTCTTAACAGTCCGGGCAGCTGAGTGAATACACTGAGAGGAAGGAGATGTCTGCGGGTGTGGTGTGCATGAGTTTGGCAAATGTGCCCCCTGGTGAACAGCGTTCCCGTTTCCTGGCTGTTGGGTTGGTGGACAACACCGTCCGCATAATCTCCCTGGATCCATCCGTAAGATGCTCTTCTTTCATTGGTTAGCTGATTTAGGCATTAAAACAAGGATTCTAGTCACTGTGCCCGCTGAACACTTTACTGTAACAGTCCTTGGTGTGAAATGTGTAATCGCTTTGTCGCACAGGACTGTCTGCAGCCGTTGAGTATGCAGGCTCTTCCCACCCAGCCAGAGTCTCTGTATTGTGGAGATGGGCAGAGTGGAAAAACAGGATGAGCTAGGAGAAAAAGGCACCATTGGCTTCCTGTACCTCAACATTGGCCTGCAGGTAAGAAACTCTTGTGCTTGCTTTGGATGATAACATAGAAAGGCATGCATCCTGTTGTGCTCCGATCAGGATTTTGGGAGGTGATCACCAATTGTCGATCACAGGAAGCAGTATCTGCCGATATGATCACTGATACCGGTCTTTTTAAAGCCTTCATTTTATTATGTAGAATTAATTTTAGTGATGCTCCAATCAGGATTTTTACAGACATTCACTCAGGGCCTAAATTAAATTTTTGAAAATGGGTGGAATTCCTCTCTTAGATGACTCTTGTAGGGGGGGATTTTTTTATTTGAAGGGTGGGGGGGATTTTTTTCACATTTTTCAAAAATATATAATTATCTCACCTAAATGTTTGATCATGCAGTGCATTTTTGTTTTTACAATGGGGCAATTGCTGCACAATAGCTTACACACAGTGCATCGCAACTTTAATGGGTGAGGAGACAGTTAATGGAACCTTCAGCTCTTGGGCCCTCCAAGTCTACAGCATTAGGTAATAGCTGGATAGGCAAAAATGTGTATAAAGAAAGCACACTAGTGAGCTCACTTCTGCAACCTAAAAAGGTAAATGTGGCACCCTTTACAGTTAGCAAGCAAAAGCTGCAAGATCACTTCAAGTTACGAGGTCAAACTTTTAGCTTGAGTGTAACTGTCCTGTTACTTGATGACATGACTTTACTGGACAGTCCATTGCTTGCTTCTTACCGTTATCACCTCTTTGTTTGTAGAATGGAGTGTTACTGCGTACTGTTTTGGATCCAGTGACTGGAGACCTGTCTGATACTCGAACTCGGTATCTCGGCTCTCGTCCCGTCAAGCTTTTCAGAGTCCGGATGCAGGCCCAAGACACTGTGAGTCACCTTTACATTTTATGTCTTTTGCAATGTCGCAAAGCTTGCCAATTTGCTGACCTCATTACATGACCTTTAACTGTGCAGGTTCTGGCCATGTCTAGTCGTTCCTGGCAGAGTTACTCATACCAGTCCCGTTTCCACCTGACTCCATTGTCATATGAAACCTTAGAGTATGCATCAGGGTTCGCTTCTGAACAGTGTCCTGAGGGTATTGTTGCCATTTCCACCAACACACTGAGGTAAACGCACACACATTGTGTATTCAGTCCATAATATGAACTTTGTAGAACTTCACAAGTTTGTGAGAACATTAATGTCAAGCATATTGTGGTTGGCTTCATTAGGCCTGTCGCAATAATCAATATATCGACTTATCGCGCAATATATGTACATGACCTCAATCATTTTTGGTGACGCAATATATCGCCCATTATGCTTCATATATTTCAGTTCCAGTAGTGCTTTAATATGTGATTATTTATAATTTTCTACTTGAACAGTGATCTGATATGCATAGATTTAGAAGATGATTAAGTTAAATGATTGATAAATGGGCTTGAATGAAGCAAATCTTGGCCCTAAAGTTTCCATCCTTCCACCCTTCCTTTTTACATTTTAGGATAAAATATGACCTGTATGCTGCTTGACAGAGATTAACCTAAAAAATGTTTGCTTTAGTTTGAGGGTGTTTAGCAACTCTCAGAAGTGTGGACCTCTCTTACTTAAATGGTTTTGCTGGCTGCTGCATGACATATTTTGGACAGAATTATTTGTTTTGATTAGTCATGTAGTGATATGGGAAAAGGTTGGACTCACTGTAAAATTGGTAAAACATTTCCTGTTTGTTTTGGAGGTCTGTACTAGTTTCCCTTTTGTAGCTAGTGACCTTTTTATTTTGTGATTAAAACAAAAATCACTGCCATCCAGGTCAGCTGGCATTTTATCAACACAAGCCTGAATCTGCCAAATTATAGCCAGGAAACAGGAGGTTTTGACTTCCCAGATTTCATACCTAATCCAACCTTTAACTGATGTCTAAACTTTTTACTCTGCCTTTAAATTCACTGCATGCCTCTCTTACCATCTCCCTTAGGATTTTAGCTCTTGAGAAACTGGGTGCCATCTTCAACCAGGTGGCTTTCCCACTGCAGTACACGCCTCGCAAATTTGTCATCCACCCAGAGACAAATAACCTGATCCTAATCGAAACACACCACAACGCCTACGCTGAAGCCACCAAAGCCCAGCGCAAGCAACAGATGGCTGAAGTCAGTGAACCTGGCCTTCACAGGGTGCTGTTAAGAAACAATGCTTTTTTTTTTGTCTTCATCTCTTCTAAATTTTTTTCCCTTATCTCCGTTTATCATTCCCTCTCTCTCTTTCTTCCGTCTGACTCACACACTCGTTTTCCCAATGTAATCACTGAGACAGAATTTCATTGCTTTCTTGTCAGAAGTTGTCCGTCATGTCTGTTTTGTGGCTGCCTCATCACAGCGCATGTTTGCAAGGGTAATTCCATGTTGACGAGCCATAAAAGTGACAAGCACTGTGAAATGTGCAAGCAGTGGTTACTGTGGTGGTCCCTCAAAGATAAATCATATTGATGCCGTTCTTTCAACAGTTGAGTGTATCTAGTAAGAATAAACAGTCCGCAACTGCGGTGTAAAAAGGCTGCTTCTGAATGTATTGCTTAACATAAAGTTCTCTTGTTTATCTTCATATTGTTCCAAAAAGATTCTTATATACACTATGTGGCCAAAGGTTTGCGGGCGGCCACTTATAATTAGGGGGTTTGGTTTGGTCCTTTAATACCAGTAAAGATGAATCGTAATGCTACTACATACAATGAAATTCTTGAGAAATTTGTGCTTCCAACTTTGTGGCAACAGTTTGTGGAGGGCGCAAGTCTATTCCAGCATGACAATGCCCCTGTGCACAAAATGATTTAGTGGTTCTGGGGTGGAAGAACTTGACTGACCTCCACAAGCCCAGACTTGAACCCCACAACTCCTTTGGGATGAATTCAGACTCGGTGACCTTGACCAGAGCCTGAACTCACTGATGCTCATGTCTGAATGGTAGCAAATGCCAACAGCCATTTTCCAACTTACAGTGCTATGCCTGTTAGCAACCAATTAATAATGACAATTGCTTGAAAGTTAAATGCAAAACAAGCACATTGATGTACGCATATTTTTAGTCATAGTGTATCATAAATACTAAAATTCTTTTGTCTGCTCTACAGGAAATGGTGGAGGCAGCGGGAGAGGATGAAAGAGAGCTGGCTGCAGAAATGGCAGCATCTTTCTTGAACGAGAACCTGCCAGAAGCCATCTTTGGGGCACCTAAAGCAGGCTCTGGGCAGTGGACCTCACTAGTACGCATGATCAACCCCATTCAGGGTAACACACTGGACCTGGTGCAGCTGGAGCAAAACAAGGCTGCTTTCAGGTGAGGAATGTTGAACATATGGAATGAACGGGACAGTGTAAATTTGTATGCAACTAGACTTGCACTTACGTACATAATTCAAAACTCCCTTCTCCATTCACCCCAGACTATTTGTTCAGAATTTAGAACCGCGTCACAAATCGACCAACGTTAAGTTGGTCTCTTCCATATCCCATATCCCACCTCTTTCTCCAGGGTGTCCGCGGGGTCTAAAAAAGTATTAAAAGTTGATAAATCAATTTAGAGAAAATTAAGGCCCTTAAAAAGTATTAAGTCTTAAATGCCATTTTCCAAGGTATTTAATTTTGTATCATCTTTTCATTATGTATATTTGTCCGAATAGTGGGGTTCTGTGTTGTTTATTTATGAAATCCTGCAAGATTTGACGTCATCTGTTACGGCGCTCACTGACTGACTGCGCCGCTGCGTGATAGCGCGAGGCTTGTTGATCCCGCTCTCGCTGAATTTCTGACCATTACCGCATGCTCCCATTTGCTCCCGCAAACATTCTAATATTGTATATAATTTTCGCGATCGCGTGTGCACTGTGTAAAGGGAGCACATCTTACGATATAAGATATTTTCAATGAGCTCAGGATCTGTTGAGCAAATCCTCCAACATCTTGTCAGTTATCTCTCCTTACTTTTGACCCGTGATCTGTCAAATCTGACTTCTGCAGCTCGTGTTGGATGCAGGGTTGTTGTTGTTTTTTTCCACGAAATTGGGCTGCTTTTAAACTGTTGCCATGGGTTGATTTTCCCCAGTGGGTTAAAGGTTTGAAATATTGCATAAATTACATTTGGTTGAAATGCTTGTACTGAAACATTTTGCATTCTACCTGTAATAAAACTGTGCTAAATGTTTTGGGCCACACTAGTAGGAAGCATTTGAGCTGTGTTTATGATAAATGTGCATAACAGTGACTGTAAAATATGTATTTTAGGGATGAAAATTACATTTTTATATTTGGGACATAATTGCGCTACTTTGGGCGTTTTTTTTACTGGCTTGGTATTCACAATTAAAATTATGTAATAGTTGTGATCATTATTTTACCTTCCATGATCATTCAGACACGATCAGGTGCAGTACTGACACTCTGTCAAGTCTGCATCAAATCAAGCACTCCATAATCACAGGTAAACTGTCTGATCAGTCAGATGTTTGTCATAAGAAGTGTTCCACAAAACAGCTATGGTTTGAGTTGATGTGACAAATACATCTTTAAAATATACTGTGTGAACTCATTACCCCGTTAGCTCGGAGAGCTTTATTTTCCCTCTTCTATAAGTTTTGTCAGTTGTTTTGTTTATTGGTCTAATTCTTGTTTCTTGGGTTGCATTGGTTAGTCACTCAATTAATTCTCTTGTGCTTCGTT
>NW_015632723.1:321524-322177 GCF_001515625.1 Sinocyclocheilus rhinocerous
TACGATAAAAGATATTTGTCAATGAGCTCGGGATTTGTTGAGGAGCAAATCCTCCAACATCTTGTCAGTTATCTCTCCTTACTTTTGACCCGTGATCAGTCAAATCTGACTTCTGCAGCTCGTGTTGGATGCAGGGTTGTTGTTGTTTTTTTCCACGAAATTGGGCTGCTTTTAAACTGTTGCCATGGGTTGATTTTCCCCAGTGGGTTAAAGTTTTGAAATATTGCATAAATTACATTTGGTTAAAATGCTTGTACTGAAACATTTTGCATTCTACCTGTAATAAAACTGCTGAATGTTTTGGGTCACACTAATAGGAAGAATTTGAGCTGTGTTTATGATAAATGTCCATGACAGTGACTAAAATTTGTATTTTAGGGATGGAAATTACATTTTTATATTTGGGACATAATTGCGCTACTTTGGACTGGTTTTTTACTGGCATGGGCTTGGGATTCACAATTTAAATTATGTAGTTGTGATCATTATTTTATCATTCAGACACGTTCAAGTGCAGTACTGACACTCTGTCAAGTCTGCATCAAATCAAGCACTCCGTAATCACAGGTAAACTGTCTGATCAGTCAGGTGTTTGTCATGAGAAGTGTTCCACAAAACAGCTATGGTTTGCAGACAGTTATAAGAGTTGATGT
>NW_015632723.1:324845-329104 GCF_001515625.1 Sinocyclocheilus rhinocerous
TGTATTGATAAGGAGTTATCACAAAGTAAGTCTGTTTAGTTGTGCTATCTTACAATCAGTATATATTAAATGTAAGTTAAAGTGTCGCCGATGTAACCGGTTAAAACTTGGAGTGGCGATGCGGTCTTAAAATGAGTCTTAAAAAAGGTCTTAAAAGGTATTAAATTTAACTCCATGATTCCTGTATATACCCTGTTTCTCTGACCTTAGTTTCTTTTGTGTATCTTTTGCAGTGTGGCTGTATGTCGATTTTCCAGTGGAGGCGATGATTGGTATGTGTTGGTGGGAGTTGTCAGAGATATGATACTCAATCCGCACTCCGTTGGTGGAGGTTATATTTATACCTATCGGCTAGTAGGAGGTGGGGACAAGCTGGAGTTTTTGCACAAGGTGAGTGAAACAGGAAATGGCTTGGCATGAAACTACTGATTGGTCCCATGTGTTAGTTAGGGGCTCAGGAATGTGGAATTCCCCACAAATAATTAAATGTGCCCTAGAAATCATTTCAAGCGTATCAAATCACAAAATGAAACTTTTTGGTGTAGGTGTTCTGGCCATGGCCCAAAAATGCCATGTTGTGAATGTTTGTGATCCAGTTTATATAGCGTTTAATGATGCTTTGACCAAGCTAAGTATCAAAGCCATGTGTTAAACAGTTATTTTTTTGGTCAGCTTCTTCTTAAACAAGATACATTTGAAATTCAATTGATTTAGACATTGGTTCTGATTGACAGACACCTGTGGAGGACGTGCCCCTGGCTATTGCTCCCTTTCAGGGACGAGTGTTGGTTGGAGTGGGCAAACTCTTGCGCATCTATGACTTGGGGAAAGAAGAAACTTCTCCGCAAGTGTGAAAACAAGGTGAGATCTCAGAATGTTTTTTTTTTTCTCCAGAGGAAATGAACAAGCTTTTTTTTACTCTCTTTAGGACATTGAATAATATGAGAGTAATGTCAATGACACATTTCTCTAGTACCTGCTGTTGATGCATAACCACATGAAAAACATTAGCTGCGTTTACATTGACCCACATTGAGGACTAGTTACATTGTTACATTGAGGACTAGAAGCACAATCAGAATAAAAAAGTCACATGCATCCACGTCAATCGGATTGAATTGGCCAGATCCGATTCAGATTTAGATCAGATTGTAAGGGGCGGTTTATTCCTTTTGTAATCCGAGCAAGAGGACATGTATACACTTGATCGGATTGAAAACCGAAACTGGAAAGTACTGCGCATGTGCAGTGATGTAAAAATAGCGTAATGACGTATGACACGCGGAACGAGCTGTTCTTCCTGGTGAATAAAGTGTCATAAATGAGTGTCCCGTCATTTTAAAACTCACTTTTCACTCAGCGTCTGTGAAGTGGAGCAGCACAACTTCCCACCAGTCCTTGTTTAAGACTCATCAAACGACGGAAAAGTGACTTTTCCAACAAAGCACTTGCGATCTATCGAGAGAAGAAAACCATCTCAATTGTTCCGGAGAACGATCAGTTATTTAGCCATTACTCTTCTTCTGGCGAGCGACGTTCATCAAAATCCAGGACCTGGACCTAAAGACGATGCACGGCCTTTTGGAGTTAACAGACTACAAGGTTTTTTTAAACTGCACACAACGAGACAAAGGATTTTCATCGGTTTAAAACGGCAAATCATGAGAAACTTTTATGGGATTCACGTTCAAAGCCCAAAGGATTACTTATAGGACATTTAAACATCAGAAGCGTTGCCTCAAAAACTGAACAACTGGAACAGTTACTTACGAAAAAAGTAATGCGTTACTTTACTAGTTACTTGAAAAAAGTAGGGCTGCACGATAAATCGCATGCGATATTTAAGCCGTTGTTCACTGACGAGCTGCGCAAAAAATCGCGTGAATATGAACGTGGTTTTGCGCAGCTCGTCAGTGAAAAGCAAAAAGTGTCCATGTAAACGTACCTATTGAAACAGAAGTTCAGACCACAAATTGGTACAGTACCTCACTGAAGTGTTCAAGTTAAGCTTGTAGACAAGTTGAGCTGCACTGGCATAAAGTGTGAAGTGTGAATATATTCAGAGGCGGACAGTAGTGAACAGTGTTGGGGAAAGTTACTTTTAAAAGTAATGCATTACAAAAAAGTAATCTGATTACGTAACTCCCATTACTTGTAATGAGTTACCCCCAACACTGCTAGTGAAGTATTTTTAATTTGCTGTAAAAGTACTTTTCAAGTGTCTGTACTTTATCAGTGTTTTTCTTTAGAAAATTTTACTTCACAACATTCCAAAGCATAATATTGTACTTTTTACTGCACTACGTTTCATATTAAATATCATTTAATACTTAATTACATTAGAAATCTATTTCTTTCTTACTTTTAAAAGTAAAAGTAATTCAAAGATTTACGTGAGTACAAGAAAGTAATACATTTTTTATATTAAGTATTAAAAGTAAAACAAACAACTTTCATTTATGAAATGTAGTGCAGTAAAAAGTATGATATTATGCTTTGGAATGTAGTGAAGTAAAAGTTTTCCAAAGAAAAACACTGATAAACTACAGATACTTTTAAAATTTACTTGAGTAAAGTAAAAAATACTTCACTACTGTCCGCATCTGATATATATTTGAGAAACGGTTAAGTGGAGCAAAAGTGTTGCTCCTTCTGAGATGCTTTTCTATGTCTTTGTCAAGCTTTTAAACCATGATGACTAAGTCTCCTTTTCTTTTTCTTGCAGCATGTTCCTAACTTGGTAACGGGCATCCACACTATCGGGCAGCGTGTGATAGTGTCCGATGTTCAGGAAAGTCTATTCTGGGTGCGCTACAGATGCAACGAGAACCAGCTTATCTTTGCCGACGATACATATCCTCGTTGGGTCACGACCGCCTGCCAGCATGATTATGACACCATGGCTGCTCCGGATAAGTTTGGAAATATCTGCGTTGTAAGTGTCATCACCTGTTTGGTTTTGAAATCATTGAGACCAGTGTCACAGATGTACCAGATTCTGAGTTTGTTTGCCAAGTCAATGTAAGCACTTTGATTCCAGGGAGTATTTTAGTATAGATTAACTTTTTAACATCTGACAAATTAAAGTGGTGTAATTTGTTAGCAGTTGCAATGGAGGAGAAAATGCATGTGTAAATTTTTCAGGGAGAATTCAACAAACTTGAGAAAAAAGAAAAACAAATAAACACCGTAAACTGAGGTGTCATCATCCGTATAGATTTGCCACAGATTGCATACTCATTTCATATTTATTTTCAGGTCCGCCTGCCTCCCAACACCAGCTATGATGTTGATGAGGACCCCACAGGGGACAAAGCATTGTGGGACAGAGGTTTGCTTAACGGAGCATCACAAAAGGTAGAGGTTTCTTCTACCCTCAATACTCCACTTTCCCACAGGTCCCGGAAAGACCATTGGCACTGAGCTGTCCTTACCGCTTGTTCCTCATTGTTTTTGTCTGTCTGGTTGGTTTTGCGTTTGCTGTTCTCCTTGCGCACACACAGAGACCTGCACCCCAAAACATTTGGCAGGAGTCCACACTCCGCTCTGGTTCTGAAACCTCAGCAACAAAACCTGTCCTTTAGCCAGAGATCATTATGTGCAGATTAGGAGCATGGAAATGTTTAGGTGGACACAAGGGAAAGTCCCAATTTGCACACCAATGACTTGCGTCTAGCTTTGACGGACATGCCTAAAGCATGTGTAATCAGGATGGAGCTGGACTGGGTGGTTGAAATAAACTTATTATTGTGGAACTTGTCTAGGGATGCTAGTAGTTAAACGGATCGTAGTTGATCCATGATCCGTACGGACCAAGCCCCACGGTTCGGCACGCATGTGATCCGCGGATTAATTGCAAAATTTAACCATAATAACATCATAGAGTATAAGTTTATCATTTGTTCGTATTTACACAAGCAAGCGAATTTTAAACGATTCCAGAGAGAAAAGGCGAAAGGGAACTCGATTTGTTACTCGTGCACGCTAGGGCTGTGTATCACCAGCAAAGATACGATACAGAGGCAACGATACGCTACGTATCACGATACATGACTGCACTGAATTTCACCTCAGCAGAATTTAGGATATCAGATGAAAATTTTACTGTAGATTAGTGCTTAGTTGAATGGAACCCAGAATCACTTATGAGCATATCTTTAAAGTTAAAGTGTAATGATAGGAATGCTGTGTGTTTAAAGGGGTCATATGATGTTCACGCAAAGAAAGAAGGCATAACTTTTATTCTCGCTGTAGTATTG
>NW_015632723.1:329114-330624 GCF_001515625.1 Sinocyclocheilus rhinocerous
CCGCTCACTCTAGCCCACCGTGTGTTTCGTTGTGAAAGCGAAACTACTTTGTTTGGTCTTCCAAAAGAGGACACGACTAGAAATAAGTGGTTAAGTTGTATTTACAACACTGTTCCAGAACAGTTCAACCCAAATATTAATTTGTGTGCAGCACATTTTATGGAGGACTGTTTCCTGATCCTGGAAGAGTAGACTACAATGCCGGCTGTTCTGACTCACAGACTGTAAGTACGTTTTCATTTTAAGGATTTGCCACTGATGATTCAAACGCGAGTTTTGAGCAGTGTAGAGTAGTGCTTGTAGTTTGTCATTTCTCCGATCACAAATGCAGACATGGTTTTATGTTTACGCGGCGCGATGCAGTGCGACGCGTAAAAAGACAGTATAAGTCATTATAATCTGTAATTGTCCCCACTGGATGCAACAAATGCCTCGTTTATAATGGGTTTTAATGTTGTTGTCGAAATCATCAACTTCGCTGTGGATCGGAGTCCAGCCTGGGGTCGTCACGTGGTTGCCGCAAGCCCGCTGGCCGCTCCTTCGTCGAATCCGCCGGCCGCGCCGTTCTCAAGCCCGCCCGACCCCGTTAATACTGTTGGTATTAGCCAGAATTTCAGTTTATTTTTTTTCAATCTTTACCGATCTTTGCCTTGCGGAGGACACCATGCACTTTGGTATATGGAAGTAAATTGCTTAATCTTCATAGAGTTTTTTTTTTATGCTCCAGTTTTGCTATGACAAACAAAAACAGCCTTCTCAAGCCCTATATTAATCCAAATAGGGGTGCTCCGGTTGATCGGATACCGATCACTATTAGGGCTGTCACGATTATGAAATTTGGCTGACGATTAATTGTCTAAAAAAATATAGTCACGGTTATTGCGATTAATTGTCTGTTTTAGGGCTTTGCCGATTATGCCGATTATCATGATTAATTGTCTGTTTTTAGGGCTTTCATCATATAATTGTGATTAATTTAAGGGATCAGTAAATAATTATGATGTTATCTTTTAATCTTTTTGAGTTATTATTTTGCAGTGTAAGATTACATGGAGTATTCCAAATTCTAAGAATCGGTCAATACCGATCCAACACCAGCGCTATTTTTTTTCTACACCACTACAGAATATCAATACTGTGTTTGTGGAACTAATGGTCACTCTTTTAAACCCTTTGTTAAACGCAATCCACTAAATACTCACTTCCTCATTACAGAGAAAAACTACATTTGAATAAAAATATATAATCTATGAAATTAAACTAGCTGACTGTATAATTTAGCAGCAAAAACAATATCTTGAAAAAAAAAATCTTTGGTGCACATTATACAATTTAAACATGTTTATTCTGTTAACTATTTGTATTCTTACAAAATACATTCATGAATATAAGATAGAAATCATGAGAAAAAGAAAGGCTTCTAATAATCTTTCTGTTTGTGATAATTCCTTCCTTCCTTAAACTTAAAAGTATTATAATGGGAATATATCATCTTGGAGAGAGAGTTTTA